>NC_056742.1:25235339-25535339 GCF_019279795.1 Protopterus annectens | reverse complement strand
TCTGACCAGGTGAAGGAGTGGTTGTAAATATTCAGTGAGGAAAGCCAATAATGGTTCTGTCAGAGATCCTAGACCCGAGACAATTGGTCTACCTGGTGGTTTGGTAGGATGTTTATGTATTTTGGGAAGAATATATAGATATTTTTGCCTCGGATTCTGGACCGTCAACTGATAACCTTCTGGTCAATGATCCCTTCCTCCTGTGCCAATTTAAGAAAGGCATCAGTTTCATGTTTGAATTTGAATGTTGGGTCCAGGGGCATATGCATATAAATTTTGTTGCTGGACAGTTGTGTTGTAGCCTCTGTTTCATACATACTCCAGTCCATAATGACTACTGCCCCACCTTTGTCAGCTGGTAAAATAACCAGGTCATGATTATTGCTGAGTTTATGTAAGACATCCTGTTCTTGTTTAGTGTGATTGTATTTGTTGTTGGTGAGTATGCTCATGGTAAAGTGCAAATCTTTCAGCACACATTCTTTAAAAACTGAGACATGTTTATCCATGGGAGGTATAAAATTAGATTTATGGAAATGGAATCCAGTAGATCTTTGAGATTGGTTTGAATTTGAAAAAAAAAACAATTTGAGGTTAAGAATTCTACAGAATTCATGAATATCATTAATAAGAGCATGTTCAGCCACAAAAAAAGATGGAACAAAATTCAATCCTTTGTTCAATAATTTTATTTCAGCATCTGACAAAGGTTTGGAATAAATGTTATGAATGTTGTTAGTATTTAGTGTGTTAGAATTTTGTCCAAGAGTTGTTGGATGTTTTGTACCTCTCCGATGCTTCCTACCCCCCCCCTGTGTTTCTTGCCCATAAAGGGTCAGTATTAGGTTTTCTCTTCAGTACTGGAGATTCCTCAGTAGAGATAGGATTGAGATCCGTGACTGATGACAAGTTATCCTCGATGTCCCCCCATGTGTGTGACTTCTGTTCCTAAGTATAGATCTGGGTCTTTCTTTTATTATTAATTTGTTTAATCCCCAATTCTTGGAATCTAACACTCTTGTTTGAACTAAATGGTTTCCCTCTGTCATAATCTAAAATGTCTCTGTTAAATATTTGTTTTTCCTCTTTAACAATTGTTCAAGAGTTGAAAGATCTTTGGCCAAAGCATTAAGATGTTTGTCAAAGAAGGATTCTCCTTCATATATTTGGACTTCCTTGCAAGTTGTTGGTTACTTCTACAATATTTAAATCTATGGTTCTTTCACAATATGAGATGAGAGCATCTACAAACAGCATATAGACTTTATGTTGGGCCTGGGCCCAATCTTGGGATACAGTTTCATCTATCTGACTGACTACAGGTTGGGTGCAAACCCATAAACCCCTGGGGGTAATGTCCTTTATTTTATATGCTTTAAAAAGCTTCCAATGCCAAATATTGAACCTAAGTGTTCTCATACTCTTAGTGAGTTTTTGGAATAAAGTTCTACAAAGGCAATCAGGATTGTCCTTTTCCAAAGTTACGTTGTCTGAACCTGATGGTTGTAATCCAAATGCTGTCAAATTATCTTGGTCTGTTGAGAGACCTTCTAGCAGTTTTGTAAGATCCATGATTACTCCTATATGTATAAGTAAACCAACCAAAAATATGCTGCTATAGCCTAGATGATATGGCTTACAGCCAGGAATCCTTTCTCCAACTAAGATTCAGTAAGCATTAATTGTAATAAGCAGCTGTAATTCAAAAATTAAATGACATAAACACAGATTCCCAATTCTTGTTCAATAACAACAATACAAGCATATCAATGTTGAAAGTATCAAATAAGAAATCAAAAACCCCTTAGTCGGATATCCCACTAACAATTCATGGACAAAATACAAAGTGCAGCCAGCTGGGATCCAAAAAAGTTATGTATATTAAATGTCTATAAGTAAATATTAAGTCAAATTTTAACTTATACCAATGAGGAACTAATATACCATAAAGACAATAATAATGCCTCCAAGATTAATAATAGAAAGAGTGCAAAAACTGGGAATATGATTAGGAATATCCTAATAAA
Organism: Protopterus annectens; assembly: GCF_019279795.1. Classification (NCBI taxonomy): domain Eukaryota; kingdom Metazoa; phylum Chordata; order Ceratodontiformes; family Protopteridae; genus Protopterus; species Protopterus annectens. Next base: position 25,533,312 of record NC_056742.1, on the reverse strand, counting down.
TCAAACATGAATGTTCAATTGAATAAATGTCCGACATTTATCTCTGCCATGTAAAACACCTCTTTTTATTCATAAAGCATGATGTTGTCCATATAAATTCCGAAAATTCAGCACAAAAAGTGGATATTTGTATAGAGGTTGACTTTTGTCTCAATTCACAATAAGCTCATAAGCAAACTTTCCTAATTCCACTTATAAATTCCATGTGCCATAGAGTAAATAACATGCTTTAACTCCCAATTGGAACTTGTTGTCAAAAACATGTAATATAAGTCAATTCCCAATATATTTGCCCCTGACATATAAAAATATAGGCATATAGCTCCATTTTCATAGAAGTTGAAATGCGATCATAAGAAAAAAGCACCAAACCCAGTCAAAGCGGCTGCAGTTTGTATATCCAAACACTGGGTGACTTCAATAAACCTAATATATTGAAACTTATTATTGAAACTTATATATAGTTATGTACAAGTTCTAAATAACATCACTATGCTTAGATATTAAATGTTAAATATAGACAGCATCCTAAAATTAGACATAGCCCCTAGTCATAACATATTATATGCATTTCTGCCAGCCAGTCAGATAAATGCTCCGTTGCTGAAATATCAGTTAGGAAACTCAATAAAGGAGATTTTTGTTACTAAATCACCATTAATAACATTAGAACAAGAACCAGTAGTTTGACCGAAAGTTTTAACCAAGAATGATGTAATTACCACTGACTATGTAAAGAATTTAGGGAAAATATTTCTTTTCCCCTTCCAGTCAGGAAAGACAGAGGTATATGAAGAACTCAGTCCATGAGTCGTGGCCGTCAGAAACGGAAACACTCAGGCAAGATTTCAACAAATCAAACACTGAAAAAGATGTGGGGAAAAGAGATGATTTATTAATGTTCAATATCTCATCCCACACTTTTACATCAGAAGAAGAAAATTTGTTTGAGAAAGGTCTGAATTTTATACCTACTAGTAGAAGCCATATAACAGACACCATTTTAGATCTCAAAGTATTTTGTCGTAACGTCATGTTAAAACTTATGCATGGGAATGTGAATATACAAGAAGCTGATATGGGAATTAATAATGAATATAAGCTAAGAAACCTTAGTAATTTTGTACCTAGTAACCACCCATTAGTGGAAGCCTATTTGAAACTAACTGAAGAGGAGCTTTTTAAATACTATGATATACAAAGCAATAGTTTCAGTAGGAAAAAGGGAAGAAAGAATAAAGAGAATTTAAGTTTTAAAGAGAGAGAATTCTTAAAGGGACTCCAGATAGATGACTCTATTATTGTAAGACCAGCAGATAAGGGAGGTAGGATGGTAGTTATGGATACCACCCAGTATATTATAGCCATGGAGAGGTTATTGAATGATACTTTTTATAGAAGAATAACAAAAGAGGAAACACATAGTATCATCCATTATGTCACTTCTACATTACTTGACATGTATAAAGGAGGAATTATTTCACAAGAATTATTGAGTTATCTCATGGTTATTAATCCATTAATACCCACAATACATGGCCTACCGAAAATTCACAAAAATGCCATGGATCCTCCTATGAGGCCTATAGTCTCTGGGGGGGTTGGCTGACAGAGCCACTCTCCATATATGTGGAGAAATATCTTAGACCCATTATAAATGAAAATCAGTTTGTTCTTAGAGATACAAAACAGTTTCTAATGGACTTGTATATCTGTCTAGAGAATAATGAGAACACACAGGATTTACTATGTCACATTAGATGTACAATCCCTATCCACAGTTATACCTAATGAATCAGGAATCCAATAACACACAGAATCTATTATTAGTAACATTAGATGTACAATCCCTATTGACGGTTATACCTAATGAATCAGGAATCCAATAACACACAGGATCTATTATTAGTCACATTAGATGTACAATCCCTATTCACAGTTATACCTAATGAATCAGGAATCCAATAACACACAGGATCTATTATTAGTCACATTAGATGTACAATCCCTATTCACAGTCATACCTAATGAATCAAGAATCCAATAACACACAGGATCTATTATTAGTCACATTAGATGTACAATCCCTATTCACAGTCATACCTAATGAATCAGGAATCCAATAACACACAGGATCTATTATTAGTCACATTAGATGTGCAATCCCTATTCACAGTTATACCTAATGAATCAGGAATCCAATAACACACAGGATTTACTATTAGTTACATTAGATGTACAATCCCTATTCACAGTTATACCTAATGAATCAGGAATCCAATAACACACAGGATTTACTATTAGTTACATTAGATGTGCAATCCCTATTCACAGTTATACCTAATGAATCAGGAATCCAATAACATACAGGATTTACTATTAGTTACATTAGATGTACAATCCCTATTCACAGTTATACCTAATGAATCAGGAATCCAATAACACACAGGATCTATTATTAGTCACATTAGATGTACAGTCCCTATTCACAGTTATACCTAATGAATCAGGAATCCAATAACACACAGGATTTATTATTAGTCACATTAGATGTACAATCCCTATTCACAGTTATACCTAATGAATCAGGAATCCAATAACACACAGGATTTATTATTAGTCACATTAGATGTACAATCCCTATTCGCAGTTATACCTAATGAATCAGGAATCCAATAACACACAGGATCTATTATTAGTCACATTAGATGTACAATCCCTATTCACAGTTATACCTAATGAATTAGGAATCCAATATATAACGGCATATTTGCAGAAACACAGCAAGTATACTGAAGTACAGATTGATTTAATTTCATATTTCTTAGAACTTGTTCTAGAAAACAATTTATTTGTATTTGGAGATAAGCTATATGTGCAACTAGATGGTGTAGCAATGGGTACCTCATGTGCCAACAGCTACGCTAATATGTTTTTGGCACAGTGGGAAGAAAGTACCCTTTTTATATTAGAAGGTTTTACTAGACATGTGACCTTCTATCGGTGTTTTGTAGATGATCTTTTTTTACTTTGGGACGGAAATGAACAACAATTAAAAGAGTTCCTAGATAGAATGAATAACCTTAATAATTATCTGAAGTTTACCATGGAATGGTCAGAATCAAAAATAAATTATTTAGATTTATATATAGAAAAGCTCTTGGATGGACTAATCAATACAGGTGTCCATCGTAAAAATTGTTATCGTAATTCATTTTTACTGAGAACAAGTATGCATCCAGCACATATTTTTAAAAATATAGTTAAAGGCCAGGGCATCAGGGCATCAATACTAAATCCATTAGATGATTGTTTCAATAAAGAGCTTATGAACCTCAAAGGAAAATTTCTAAACAGAGGTTACAGTGAGGTAGAAATAGATAATAATTTTAAAGAGATTCCTACATTACGCACAGAAGTAGCAGCACCTTACTATGGCCCTACTCCAGGTACAGGAGTGATGGATATTCGTAGTAAACAGAATACAATCAGATTCCCTATATTTTTTACATCTGATAGTCAAGGAATTAGAGAGATACTCAGTAAGAATTGGTCCATTTTACAAGTGGATGAGAATATCAAAAAATGTAGGTGAACAACCAAAGTTTTTATATAAAAATAAGAAAAATCTTAAAAGATTATTTTGCTATCCTAAGAAGGAACATCTGGAAACAGGGAATACAGCACCATGTGGATCATGCAATTTTTGCACATATATTGATACATCTAACAAATTTATTCATCCAGAATTGGAGCAAGAATTTATTTTATCATATAAGGCTAATTGTAACACAACAAATCTTGTATATTTAGCTGATGCCAAATATGTCACTCATTTTATGTTGGGAAAACCAACAGGACACTGAGAGACAGAATACGAGAACATGTGTATCATATTCGTAAAAAATCAGAACATAATGCATTGGCGAAGCATGTCATTAATACTAATGATACACATTGGTTTAAGTTTAGAGTTCTGGAAATTATCTCCCCTAGTATCCGTGAAGGTGACATTCGCAACCATACTGAATATAGAGAGAATATGTGGATAATTATGCTAAGAGCAGACAGAGGTAAGGGTCTAAATGAGAGAGCCTCTATTAAGCCACTACTTAAAAAGGGTAGGAGAATGAAATAACTCAATGATGAATAAATGTATAGGTATTTATTATTTAGGATATATTTCTAGGTTAAATATGTGCTTTAGATATTTTTAAACATGTGCTTTAGATATTTTGTGTTGTACATATATTGTTTCATATATTTTTTGTATATTTATGTATTTATATTTTATATACATATATATATATATATATATATATATATATATATATATATATATATATATATTCTTTATATGTTTATAGTTTATATCTGATTATTTTGTAAGTAGGATGGGTAGAATATTTCTGCTATATGTCCCTAATAATATATATAGAGAAATATACAATGAGATACCTTTAAAATGCATCAATTTGTTAATTGATAGTGAGAGCTGATTGGGCTCCTGTGATTTGAATGTGCTATTTAAATAGAATTTTAGATGAATTTGACTTATGTTGATCTGAAGAAGCTATTTTAGCGAAAGCGCTTATCAAGTCTATTAAAACATTTTATTTTATGATATGTTTCATTATTTTATGAAAAGTTAAGCTATTTTTGCGAAAGAATTGACTTGGCTGATGTGAAGTGACTACCTGCTTTGCCTCGTTGCTTATTGTACTATATTATATGCATTGATTAAGTAATTGTTACAGTTCAAACAATGACATGATATTCAGAGACAAATTAAAGTATAACTTGCATACAACCTTCAAAATGAAGTTTAGAACAGTGATGCAAAACCCAATTAAACATATATAGCATGATTCAGTCACCACAATATTTATAAGTCCAAGAAGGACCCCATTCCCATGTGTTGAGGCCGTTATATTCACAAATCACTGTTTCAAGATGGCGCCATCTAGACAACGGCTCTCCAAATGGTAACCGTTCATATAACACAGTCATAAAATGCACCAACAGTCTTCCCCAACTGGCATGTTCAAAAAGGCCGATCGACAATTCAGTAATCCACTACAGTCCACCCTGAACAAGACAAAGTTACCGTTGAAAAAAAATGTTGTGTTCATAAGCCCATAGCTAATGATTTTAGGTTTCATTCACCTAAATGTGACCACACAATCCACCAAACTTGACACTTAAGATCGTAGCTTCTGCTTCTGTAAGTTTTTCATCAAGTCCCTAACCAATATTCATCAAAGAAATTATTTTAGATGTTACCTTGCTGGATGGTTAGTGTGATGGCTAGTTTAGAATCCAACAATAAAACCAGGAAACAATAAAACTAACATCCTTGGACACCTTCTCAGCACAACAAAGTTTTTTTATTAGAGAACCACACAAATAAGTTAAGCGCTAATCAGCAAACTTCATCAGAATAAGGTAAAAAGTGCTAATAGACATATTTATACTGACAAACAGTCACATGATACAATTAAAAGTTTAAATTAAAGTGCAAGTGTATAATAACATGTATATAAATAAAAATGCATCCAACTTGTTAATAAAACACATGAATATCGTAGATATTCCTACAAAAATGCATTCATTAACAACAAACAAACACAGGGAAGTTGATAAAAAAACTAACAGCCTGAAACAACAAATATAAAAACAGTGCAATAATCAGGGGTAACTACAGCAGAGCTAGTAAGAGAAATGGCTAGAAAGGTGCTTGGTGTGACATCTGGAAAGAGGAAGGAGGACAAGGAGACCTGGTGGTGGAATGAAGAAGTACAGGAGAGTATACAGAGAAAGAGGTTGGCGAAGAAGAAGTGGGATTGTCAGAGAGATGAAAAAAGTAGACAAGAGTATAAGGAGATGAGGTGCATGGCAAAGAGAGAGGTGGTGAAGGCTAAGGATAAGGCGTATGGTGAGTTGTATAAAAGGTTGGACACTAAGGAGGGAGAAAAGGATCTGTACCGATTGGCTAGATAGAGGGACTGAGCTAGTAAAGATGTGCAGCAGGTAAGGGTGATAAAGGATAATGAGTGAAATGTACTCACTAGCAAGGAGAGTGTGTTGAGCAGATGGAAAGAGTACTTTGAGGGGCTGATGAATGAAGAGAATGAGAGAGAGAGAAGGTTGGATGATGTGCGGATAGTAAATCATGAAGTGCAGTGGATTAGCAAGGAGGAAGTAAGGATAGCTATGAAGAGGATGAAGAATGGAAAGGCTGTTGGTCCAGATGACATACCTGTGGAAGCATGGAGGTGTTTAGGTGAAATGGCAGTGGAGATTTTAACTAGATTGTTTAATGAAATCTTGGAAAGTGAGAGGATGCCTGAGGACTGGAGAAAAAGTGTTTTGGTACTGATTTTTAAGAATAAGGGTGATGTGCTGAGCTGTAGTAACTACAGAGGGATTAAATTGATCAGTCACAGCATGAAGATATGGGAAAGAGTAGTGGAAGCTAGGTTAAGAAGGGAGGTGATGATTAGTGATCAGCAGTATGGTTTCATGCCAGGAAAGAGTAATACAGATGTGATGCTTGCTTTGAGAGTGTTGATGGAGAAGTACAGAAAATGTCAGAAGGAGTTGCATTGTGTCTTTGCGGATTTAGAGAAAGCATATGACAGGGTGCCTAGAGAGGAGTTGTGGTATTGTATGAGGAAGTCGGGAGTGTCAGAGAAGTATGTAAGAGTGGTACAGGATATGTACGAGGGTAGTGTGACAGTGGTGAGGTCTGCGGTGGGAGTGACGGATGCATTTACAGTGGAGGTGGGATTACATCAAGGTTCAGCTCTGAGCCCTTTCTTATTTGTAATGGTGATGGACAGGTTGACAGATGAGATCAGACAGGAGTCTCAGTGGACTATGATGTTTGCAGATGACATTGTGATCTTTAGTGAGAGTAGGGAACAGGTGGAGGAGACCCTGGAGAGGTGGATATATGCTCTAGAGAGAAGAGGAATGAAGGTCAGCAGGACTAAGACAGAGTATATGTGTGTGAATGAGAGGGAGGATAGAGGAATCATGAGGATGCAGGGAGTAGAGGTGGCAAAGGTGAATGAGTTTAAATACTTGAGATCAACACTTCAGAGTAATGGTGAGTGTGGAAGAGAGGGGTGAAGAAGAGAGTACAGGCAGGATGGAGTGGGTGGAGAAGAGTGTCAGGAGTGATTTGTGACAGATGAGTACCAGTAAGAGTGAAAGGTAAGGTCTGCAAGAGTGTAGTGAGACCAGGTATGTTATATGGATTGGAGACAGTGGCGCTGACAAAAAGGCAGGAGTCAGAGCTTGAAGTTGCAGAGTTGAAGATTTAAGATTTGCACTGGATGTGACGAGGATGGACAGGATTAGGAATAAGTATATTAGAGGGTCAGCCCAGGTTGGAAGGTTTGGAGACAAAGCCAGAGAGGCAAGATTACATTGGTTTGGACATGTGCTGAGGAGGGATGCAGAGTATATTGGGAAAAAGATGCTAAGTATGAAGCTGCCAGGTAACAGGAAACGAGGAAGGCCTAAGATAAGGTTCATGGATGTGGTGAGAGAGGACATGCAGGTGGTTGGTGTGACAGAGCAAGATGCAGAGGACAGGAAGAAATGGAAACAGTTGATCTGCTGTGGCAACCCCTGACGAGAGCAGCCGAAAGAAAAAGAAGAAGAAGAATCAGGAATGTCAAAACAGAATAAGTAAGTCAAAACAAAAGTCTCATCACATCGTGTCTTGTACGAGAGCAACCTTAGCAAACTACTAAAATTCAAACTATCATTTAAATCCGGGAAAGCGAGTGCATCTATTCTCACTTGTCACCACAATTCCTTGAACTCGAGGTAGTCCTCCCAATGACCCTACCCCAGGATCCTGTACTACTTTTTCAAGTACAAAAAACTTGAATTTGTGTACAGGAAATTTGTCAATGTGTCTGAACAGGGCACTTGTGTTGGTGCCAATTCTAATGTCCCTCAAATGCTCATAAATTCTCTCCTTAAGCCGTCTTTTGGTTTTGTCAATGTAAAAACATTTACAACTACAATTTGTGCACTAAGCCACGTAAACCATCCCTAGGGTGTAACAAGAATATTTGATCTTCAATCTAAGGTTAAAATAACCTATTAAGTGTCCATGCCTTTCAAAACAAATCCTTGACCCCGTAGCTACATATATTTTTTGTGAGGAGACAGTTATGATGGTTTTGGCCTGTGTCATTGGAATTTACCAGCAGAAATACACCACCACCACCACATATTTGTGAAATTAGATGCTTTGGCAACTGTAGCAGTGACTGGGTCATTTATTTGACCTCCTGCTTTTGCTCGGCGTTTTATGTAGGGCAAACATCCAGGCCATTAAAACACAGGGTTAGTGAACATCTCAGTGATAAAAGAACTAAAAGTATTTCCAACGCACTTTACAAACATAAAATGACCCATGTCACTGCTAAATTTCAATTCACAATCATTGACAAAATTCAAGGACATAAATTCAACAAAGCAGTTTGACATTCTATACTAAATAATAAGGAATCTGGTTGGATTGTCAGGCTAGGGGCTCTGTTTAATCCCTGCCTTAATGAATTAAGTTAATTCTGGCATACACCAATCAGCTTCTAGTATGGTTTAATGGAGTACTATTTAAATGTGTAATAGATTCAAAGGAGTTAAGGCACTGAAGAAGGCTATACGTTTTGCCCAAACCGGTATGTTGTTTATGTTGTTTTAGTCACAATAAACTATGATTCTATCTACCACCTGAATGGTGCTGGACTCTTTTTGGTGTTCTACAATTCATTTGGTTTGGTCCGTGCACCCTGTCTCACTTGCTTGGGGTTGAGCAAGGTTGTAGCAGTGTTTTCCATGCTGGAGACTCCTCAGTGGAGATAGGAAGGATTTGTGGCTTCACAATTTTGGATTATACTTTGGATTCTCTACACATCCTATTGTGCCTCCTGTTTTGGTTATCCGGATTGTGGATTTAATTCATTGGTCTTATTTTGCTTCAGTATACATGTTATAAACTATGATTTTGTTGCTGGTACTACGTGACTTGGCTTTTCTCTTGCTGAACAAGGTAACAGCATTTTTTTCATCTACAACATAGGCCAAAACCATTATAACTGTCTCCTCACAAAAATATATGTAGCTACGGGGTCAAGGATTTCTTTTGAAAGGCATGGACACTTAATAGGTTATTATAACTTTATTTGTATCGTGACACAACTGGATATCTATTTTTTGGACTTATTTAGCCTCAACCATTTGTCATATAATTGTGGTTTACTGTTTCCAGTATAGAGTTTTGATTTATAAACCAAACAAGGCAACAGTGGTTTCTGTCCCCAATATAGGTCGCATTTGCAACATTTATCTTGCTATAAGAAATGCAAGAAGTTACTTTATCAAAGGGCCTGTTTAATGTTTAATGGCTACGATTATAGATCAAGGGCATGGACACTTGGGACTTCACTACAATCTGATTTAGATTCTAAACTAACCATCACGCTAACCATCCATCAAGGTAACATCTAAAATAATTTCTTTGATGAATATTGGCTAGGGGCTTTATGAAAAACTTTCACTTGAGTGTTGAAGTTACAGAAGCAGAGGCTATGATCTTAAGTGGCAGTTTGGTGGATTGTGCGGTGACACTTAGGAGAATGAAACCTACAATCATTAGCTTTTGACAAGCAAACTGTGTAACTGTTTGGAGTTCCAAGTGTTCGGAAACATTCTACGCTTTATGAGTATGGGCTTATGAGCACAAAATTTTTTGGCAACAGTGACTTTGTCTTGCTCATGGTGGACTCAAGTGGATTACTGAATTGTCGATCGGCCTTTTTGAACATGCCAGTTGGGGAAGACTGTTGGTGCATTTTATGGCTGTGTTATATGAACGGTTACCATTTGGTAGGCTGTTCTCTAGATGGACGTCATCTTGAAACAGTGATTTGTGAATATAACGGCCTCAACACATGGGAATGGGGTCCTTTTTGGATTTATAAATATTGTGGTGACTGAGCCATGCTATATATGTTTAATTGGGTATCACATCACTGTTCTAAACTTCATTTTGAAGGTTGTACACAAGTTATACTTTAATTTGTCTCTGTATGTCACATCATTTTTTGAACTGTAACAATTAATTGATCAATGCATATAATATGTTATGACTAGGGGCTGCGTCTAATTTTAGGATGCTGTCTATATTTAACATTTAATATCTAAGCATATTAATGATGTATTTAGAACTTGTACATAACCATATATAAGTTCCAATATATTAGGTTTATTGAAATCACCCAGTGTTTGGATATATAAACTGCAGCCGCTTTGGCTGGGTTTGGTGCTTTTTTCTTATGATCACATTTCAACTTCTATGAAAGTGGAGCTATATGCCTATATTTTTAGATGTCAGGGGCAAATATACTGGGAATTGACTTGCATTACATGTTTTGACAACAAGAGCCCATTGGGAGTTAAAGCATGTTATTTACTCTATGGCACATGGAATTTATAAGTGGAATTAGGATAATAAGCTTATGAGCTTATTGTAAATTGAGACAAAAGTCAACTTCTTTACAAATATCCACTTTTTGTGCTGATTTTTTGGAATTTGTATGGACAGCATCATGCTTTATGAATAAATAGAGGTGTTTTATGTGGCAGAGACAAATGTCGGCCATTTATTCAATCGAACATTCATGTTTTATTTATTAGGATATTCTTAATTATATTCCCAGTTTTTGCACTCTTTCTATTATTAATCTTGAAGGCATTATTATTGCATTTATAGTATATTAGTTCCTCGTTGATAGAAGTTGAAATTTGACTTAATATTTACTTATGGACATTTAATATACATAACTTTTTTGGATCCCAGATGGCTGCACTTTGTATTTAGTCTATGCATTGTTAGTGGGCTATCCAACTACGTTTTTTTTGATTTCTTATTTGATACTTTCAACATTGATATGCTTGTATTGTTGTTATTGAACAAGAATTGGGAATCAGTGTTTATGTCATTTAACTTTTGACTTAGAGCAGCTTATTACAATTAATCCTTATTGCATCTTAGTTGGAGAAAGGATTCTTGGCCTTAAGCCATATCATCTAGGCTATAGGAGCATATTTTTGGTTGGTTTACTTATACATATAGGAGTAATTAGGGATCTTACAAAACTGCTAGAAGGTCTCTCAGCAGACCAGGATAATTTGACAGCTTTTGGATTAAAACCATCAGGTTCAGACAACATAACTTTGTAAAAGGACAATCCTGATAGTCTTTGTGGGACTTTATTCCAAAAACTCACTAAGAGTATGAGAACATTTAGGGCCAATATTTGGCATTGGAAGTTTTTTAAAGCATATAAAATAAAGGACATTATCCCCAGGAGTTTACGGGTTCGCACCCAAACCCTAGTTAATCAGATAGATGAAAAAATATCCCAAGATTGGGTCCAGGCCCAACATAAAGTGTCTATGCTATTTGTAGATGCTCTCATCTCATATTATGAAAGAACCATAGATTTAAATATTGTGGAAGTAACCAACAACTGTGAGGAAGTCTGGATATATAAAGGATAATCCTTCTTTAACAAGCATCTTAATGCTTTGGCCACAGATCTTTCAACTCTTGAACAATTATTGTTAAAGAGGAAAACCCAAAAATTTAACAGAGACATTTTAGATTATGACAGAGGGAAAAATGCGATTCAAACAAGAGGGTTAAAGTCCATGAATTGGGGAATAAAGAAATTAATAAGAAAAAAAGACCCATATCTATACTTAGGAACAGGAGTCACACACAAGGGGGGACATCAGGGGATGACTCATCATCAGCCATGGATCTCGATCATATCTCCACTGAGGTATCTCCAGTAGCGAAGAGAAAACCTAATACTGACCCTTTAGGGGCAAGAAACAAGGGGGGGATGGAAGCATCAGAGAGCTACAAAACGTCCAACAACTCTTGGACAAAATTCTGATGCACTAAATACTAACAACATTCATAACATTTCTTCCAAACCTTTATCAGATGCTGAAATAAAATTATTGAACAAAGGATTGAATTTTGTTCCATCTTTTTTGTGGCTGAACATGCTCTTGTTAATGATATTCATGAATTCTGTAGAATTCTTAACCTCAAATTGTTTTTTTCAGATTAAAACCAATTTCAAAGATCTACTGGATTCCATTTCCATAAATCTAATTTTATACCTCCCACGGATAAACATGTCTCAGTTTTTAAAGAATGTGTGCTGAAAGATTTGTACTTTAACATGAACATACACACCAACAACAAACACAATCTCGCTAAACAAGAACGGGATGTCTTACATAAACTCAGCAATAATCATGACCTGGTTATTTTACCAGCTGACAAAGGTGGGGCAGTAGTCATTATGGACTGGAGTATGTATGAAACAGAGGCTACAACATAACTGTCCAACAAATTTTATATGCATATGCCCCTGGACCAAACATTCAAATTCAAACATGAAATTGATGCCTTTCTTAAATTGGCACAGGAGGAAGGAATCTTTGACCAGAAGACAGGTTATCAGTTGACGGTCTAAGATCTGAGGCAACAATATCTATAGCTTCTTCCCAAAATACATAAACATCCTACCAAACCACCAGGTAGATCAATTGTCTCGGGTCGAGGATCTCTGATGGAGTCATTATCGGCTTTCCTAACTGAATATTTACAACCACCCCTTCCCCTGGTCAGATCCAGTATCAAAGATACTATGCAATTTCTTAACATCATAAATGACACACAGTTGGTACCAGGTTGGCTGCTATGCACATTGGATGTCACTGCCCTATACACTAACATCCCACATTGGGCAGGATCAGAAGCTATTCAATTCTGGCTGGACAAAGCTGAGTTATACACTCCTGGTTTCAACACCCTTCTTGTTTGCTTAACTGAACATGTTCTCACCAAGAATGTTTTTTGCTTCCATGGGAGATGTTACTGGCAACTTAGAGGTACAGCCATGGGAGCATCTTTCTCTCCCATTTATGCAGACCTTTTCATGGGCTACATTGAGGAACAATTGATATATGATGAGAACCATAACATTTTTCTAGATAACATGGATATCTGGAGACATTATCTGGATGATTGTTGGATGGTGTGGAGAGGGGATGCTGGATATGCAGAGGAATTTGTAGAATATTTAAATGAGAATAAATGGGGAATTCATTTCACTCTCAACTATGATTATCAATTAATTACATTTCTGGACATCCATATTCTATGACGGGAAGACCATACACTTGAAACACAGGTTTATCTAAAATTCCCCCAATTCAACACCTTACTACATGCCTCCAGTCATCACCCATCCCACATCATCTGAAACATCCTGGAATCCTAGTTTCTACACATTAAGTGTATATATTCATTGGATGAATCCTAGAACATCAGCAAAAGTGATCTTTCACAACGATTTTTAAATAGGGGTTATCATGTAAACAACATTAATAGGGCATGCTCTTTTGCTACTGAACAGGATAGGAAAAAGTTGTTAACTTATGGCAATGGACCCAAAGGCAAGGATGTACAGTCTGCCCAACCCATTTGCCTAGTTACAACATTTGGAAGCAATATATATGCCTTTAGAAATATTATTAATATCATTGGGATATGCTATTGACAAATGAGAGACTAGCTGGAAAACTTTCCTCACAGTGTCTTTTTCCATATAGCAGAGGCCGTACTATTAATTCCCATCTAACCCACTATAAACACTCTTCACCTACTACCACACAACAGGTCACTCTATTTGGAGATAAGTTAGTGGGTAGCAACCCTTGTAGTCACTGCAGTTTTTGTACATATATATGCAAAACAAAAGAATTTACCAGCAGCAATACACAACATATTTTTAAAATTAGATGTTTTGGTAACTGTAGCAGTGACTGGGTCATTTATTTGGCCACCTGCTTTTGCTCGGCTTTTTATGTAGGGCAAACATCCAGGCCATTAACACACAGGATTAGTGAACATCTCAGTGATATAAGAACTAAAAGGATTTCCAATACACTTTACAAATATACAATGATCCATGTCACTGCTAAATTTCAATTCACAATCATTGACAAAATTCAAAGACATAAATCCAACAAAGCAGGTTGGCATTCTATACTAAATAATAAGGAATCTGGTTGGACTGTCAAGCTAGGGGCTCTGTTTAAACCCGACCTTAATGAATTAAGTTAATTCTGGCATACACCAATCAGCTTCTAGTATGGTTTAATGGAATACTATTTAAATGTGTAATAGATTCAAAGGAGTTAATGTACTGAAGAAGGCTGTAAGTTTTGCCAAAACCAGTATGCTGTTTTTGTTGTTTTAGTCACAAGAAACTACGATTGTATCTACCTCCTGAATGTTGCTGGACTCTTTTTGGTGTTCTACAATTCATTTGGTTTGGTCCGTGCACCCTATCTCACTTGCGTGGGGTTGAGCAAAGTTGTAGCATCTGTGTGTCTTACAATAGTGTCCTCTATGACAAGTGTCCAGAGTAAAGTGTTTGCTTGCCTAATGGGCTTCATTTTTTGGTGTCCATTGGGTGTAGGCATATGTATGATATCTGGTGTTACTTTTACTGTGTGCTTTAGAGATTGGTGAGGATAGTTTTGTCATTTGTAAGCTTAAGGAGGTCTTTGAGGTTTAAGGAAATTGTTTTTAGTGCCTCAGCATAAGATGATTTGTGTGTATGCTGGGGACTGTGTGGTGGATGGAGATTGCTCTCACGCACGCGCGCATGTGTGTGTGTGTGTGTGTGTGTGTGTGTGTGTGTGTGTGTGTGTGTGTGTGTGTGTGTGTGTGTGTTCTTGACAACTTTAGTTGTGAGATTTTTGCCTCCAAGGAGTTTCTTTAAGGATTAAAAGATTGTCATTGAACGTGAGACTATTGCTACATTGTCTCATAGCTTCATAGGTTCATAGGTAAGTACTAGGCTATCTGCCCAAGGACATTTATAAGCCTAGCCAGAATGTGTTGGCTGTCACCACCCCCTTAGATTAGTTCCCTGTGCCTCTGTCCAGCAGAGCCATCAGTTCCCTGTGCCACTGTCCAGCAGAGCCATTAGTTCCCTGCACCACTGTCCAGCAGAGCCAGTGCAGTGATTCCTGGGGTACATTTTCTGTTTCCCATCCATCAAGGTTTCTCTTGAAGAGTGTAAGTGAGGGGCTCTGTCTGATGTATATTGGAATCCTGTTCCAAAGCATGGGGAGTCTCTGGGATAGGAATCTATCCCTCCAGCATGTCCTATTTATTGTTGGGGTGAGGTTTATATCTCTAGAGCATGTGGCTCTCTGGGATTTGTTTTTTTTTTATGTGGTGCATGTCCATCAATTCTGGGTTGGACATGGCCTTGTATGTCAGGCAGAGATCACCTCTGAGTAAGCGGTATGCAATTGAGTACAGCTGGAGTTTCTTGAGTCGGGCTGCATAGGGCATCTGTTTGAGGTCAGTAATCCTTTTGGTGAGGTACTTTTGTGGCCTTTCCAGCTGTTGCAGGTGTCTTGTAAGGTACATCCCAAATGGGCTGTTGTATTCTATGATGGGTCTAATGAGTGATGAGTAGAGAGGCGCAATAACCTCTTTTGTTCTAGATGCGAACCCTTTTGTGATTAGGTGGGCCACATAGAAGGATTTTCTAACCATCTTGGAAATATGATTATCAAAGGAGAGATTACTATCTACTTGGGTCCCCAGATCCCTTATTACATTGTCTGTATTTAGAGGACTACCACCTATGTGGTAGTTCACGGGTATTTTGTTTTTTCCAAAGTGGATGACTATACACTTTTTGGCATTTAGCTTGAGGCCATGATTTTGACACCAGGTATCCGTCTCACTGAGACCCATCTGAAGGGTGTCTGTATCAGCCGGAGAATCAATTATGGCCCTTAGTTTGCAGTCGTCTGCAAACTTGGTCAGCCATAGTCCTCTTATGCTTGTCTGTACCTCTGAGAAGTATATACCGAACAGGAGGGGTCCTAGGACTGAGCCCTGGGGGATGCACTTGTAGTCAGTTTAGAGTCGGACGTAGAGCCTGCAACTCTCACCATATGGTTTCTATCCATGAGCCAGTTGGCAACGCATCTCATGATGTAGGGGTTTATGTTCAAGCTGGTGAGCTTGCCTATAATACTCGAATGGGGGATGGTGTTGAAAACCTTTGCAAGGTCTAGGTAGGCTGTGTGGATCTCCTTTCCCTTGTCAAATGCCTTGATAAACATCTCAAAGAAGTCCACCAGGTTTAGGAGGCATGATCTGCCCTTAAAAAAACAAACTGGGTAGGGTCCAAGGTTTGGAGGTTCCCAATGTCTCTGTTAATGAATTCCATGATGAGGTGTTCCATAGCCTTGCAGACCAGGCTAGTCAGGCTTATAGGGCGATAGCTCCTGGGATCCATTGTGGCTCCACCTTTGTGGAGCGGGATAACTGTTGCTGTGTGCTACTCTATGGGTACGTAGCCTGTAGAGAGGCTGAGTTTGAACAGTGTGTTTAGGTGAGGGGTTAGTTCATTTTGGAGCTCTTGTAAGACACAGCCTGGGACCCCGTCTGGTCCCACTGAAGCTGTGTTTTTTGCTTTGGATAGGGCTGTTTTAACCTATGCAGCTGTGATTGACAGGGCCCTACATTCTTCTGGTATGCTTATGGGCCCTTTAGCGGGTGAGAGGGGGGTGAAGTTTGCACTAAACCTGTCTGCCAAAATGTTTGCAATTTCAGTCAGTTCAGTGTATTTTATACCATTCTGCATTAACTCAGAGCAGATCTGAGAGTTTCCACTTAGGTTCTTGACATAGCTAAAGAACGCTTTGTGGTTATCTTTGGAGTCATTGGTAATTTTTCTTTTGAAACTAGCCTTGAATGATTTAATGAGGGATCATAGTTTCTTGCTGATACTGATCAGGGATGCCTTTCCTTCTTTGGAATTTACGCTTTTCTGTACTAGTTTCCTCCTTCTGTTGTATAGCTTGTTTATGGCAGGGGTCCACCAAGACTGGTTTCCTTTTCTTGGAGGAGTGAGTCTTGGTTTTACTTGGGAGAGCATGATCTCTGCATTCCTGCAGATGCTCATAGAGTGCCTTTGTAAAGGTTTCAGCAGCTTGGACAGCATTGTCCTTTAGCATGGGGGCTGTGAATCTTTCCACCTCGGTCTTAAGTAATGTGAAGTTTGCTTTTGAAAAGTTTTTCATGGTGGTTTCCTTGATTGGGGGTGGGGGTGGAATGTGGCTATCCAGAGTGATTAGTCTATGGTCGGATCTAACCAACGAGGGGTTGACCTCCGGTGTGGAACACCTGTCGCCCATGTTGGTGATGACCAGGTCCAATATGTTGTTCCCTCTGGTGGGGGTGTTGACCAGTTGATCCAGGGTGTTCGAGTTTATAAATTCTAGGAAGCGTTGGGCAAGGGAGTTAGTACTTGAGTAGTTCTCCCAGTTTATGTTTGAGTAATTAAAATCACCCAGTATTAAGGTGTTTGGTAGGACCTTCATATTTTCCAGTGTCTCTAGAAATGTGGAATGGGGGTCCTGGGCCATGGTGGGTGATCTGTAGTAAACTACAATTTGGATTGCAGTTTTGCCCATTGTTAGTTGCACATGGATGATCTCTGATGCATTGTGCTGTGCCACTATACCCATATCTACCAAGCTGGTTATGACAGTTGAAAACTGCATATCCATGTTTTCAGGACTTGTATTAGGGTATGCTGTTATGGTTTGAGGACAGAGTTATACTGAGGTATCCTAAAGTGGCCTCTACAATTAGAGACTAGAGTTAGTTAGTGGTAAGATATGGTATACTGTTATATGCACAAGCTAGCTGCTCTAAGCTTACCTCCAAGCGATGCCTCACTCAACTACAGGCTACAGTCCTAATACAAGTTATATAGTTACAGGTTAAAGTTCTAATACAAGTTATATAGGTAAACTTTACTGTCCAACCATTTGCGCTGTAAAGGGCATTGCCAGCTGCCACTGCACAGTGAACAGCAACATGTAAACGTACCTAATTATAGCAAAAGAACATACAATGAATTCTAACTACTGAACCCTCTGGCCAGTAAATGACTACACTGTGAGCTCTTCTTGAATTCTTCCCAACTCAGAAAGACCAGGCAAACTCCTTCTACCACAAAATGGATGATCTTATCCTCTTAATGTAAAATCACAGCAAAAAAAGGAGCCTTGACGTGAAATGCAACAGCAATACAACTTATTTCCTGGCTAGATCACCCTACAGCAAGTTGATTTAAATGCAAACATTTTGGTGATTTTTCACCAAAAGTATTTTAAATACTCTTTAACTGCAGTAAAACTGTAGTGATCTGTTCTAAAATGGTGTGCAAGTATGATAAATCAAATCTAGTGTCTTTGCCCGGATGACACAGGATGATACAGTGGAAACACTTCTTAAGTCCTCAAGTCACAGGTGAGGATACCAAGCTTTGCTGAGCTCTGTAAAATGAGCACAAAGCTGTGCAAATCCACCTAATTTACAGCAACAGACAGGAACTGAAATCATTCAGGAGTTGACTACACTTGAGCTCTTCTGGAGTGCTTCCCAACTCAGAAAGATCAGGCAAACAACTTCTGCCACAAAACCAATTATCTGATTCTTTTTATATAATAAAACACTGCATGAAGGAACCATTGTGCAGTGCAACAACAAGACAACATATTCCTTGTCTGGTAAGTATCTTAAAAGCTCTTTAACTACAGTAAAATTGTTTCAACCACTTAAATAATGAAGCACAAGTCCGGTAAATCAAATACAATAAAGGCAATTTTAAAGCACACTAGTAGCAGCTAGACCAAGGAAAAGTAAATGCACTTTATATTGAAAAAAATGCAACAAATAATTTGGAAATGCAGCAGTAGTCTTTAGAAATAATATAATGCCCCCCCTGCTCCTTCTGTCTCCAGGAACAAAATAGAATCACTAATCCCAAATTGATTCTTGAAATGCATTTCCCAAGCTGTCCAGTGATTGGTAGTCTGGTCCAAGGTGTTACAAATGTCAAAAGTAAGATCAAAAGAAGGGAATAAAACACACTGGCTATTTCAATTGACACTAAATGAGTGATGTGACATGAAACAGAGGCTCACACAGTCTTTAAGGGTCAAAGGCTGTGATGGCGAACCTATGACACACATGTCAAAGGTAACACACCATAATATTTTCAGTGACACGCTGACTTACCAAATGTCAACAAACACCTGTCTGTTTTTTTAATCTGGATTTTCCAGAAATAAACTGTTTTTACTGATGTTCAAAGTTTACAACGTAAACCGAGAATTCTATGTTGTCTTCACCATTCTTCAAGCTGACTGGTTAATCTGCAAGCTCAGATAACCAATCAGCACAAGATTCAGCAACGTGTGAGATAAGGAAGTTGAAGTCTGTGTAGTCCACTCGCACTTCGTACTTTACGAGAATATTGGCGGCATCACAAAAGGTAAGCTGTGAATAGCTTATTTAAAATGCAAGCAGCATTAATTAAAACTTAAATTAAAACAACAAATGAGCTTAAATCACCACAAAAAGCAGGCAGTTTGCTGCACAAAAGCCAGGTACTAGTGAAACAAATCAGTGTTCCAGGCCACCTTTAGTAACACTGCACACTTTAAATACACAACTAAACAAACAATATATATTTAAGATAAACACATTTGTCCTAAAAATTTAGAACTTCATTAGATCAAAAAAATAAAAAACTACTTCATTTTGTACTAAAAAAATTGAAAGACACACCTCCAGCATTTATCAGTCATGGTATTCCTTCCCTAAACCTTCATATAAACAAATATAAAAATAAAACCATTTAAATTAATCAGTTATAAAATTTTAAATAAACAAGTATAAATATAATATAATGTAAATATAGATGTGCATTTAGGCATACATATAAAATATAAATATGCACAGCTATATTTTATCTTAACAAGGCTCTAAGTTTCAAAATGCAGGCAATTGATATTTGTTCATGTAAATTAGCTTATCTTAAATGTATATTTTTTATTTAGTTGTGTTTTTAATGTGTGCTAAGAATAAAGTGTTCAGTGTCACTAAAGATCGCCTAGGATGATTTTTTTTAAATAAATGAGTATACAAACTTGTAAAGAATTATTTCTTTTTTGTTGGGCGGTGGGGGTGACACACTAGTAGAGTCACGTTAGGGTATTTTCCAACTTTTTGGCATGCCAAGCCCAAAAGGTTTGCCATCACTGGTCTAAGGGCAAGACCTTCTTACTTTGATCTTTCTGTGCCCAGTAGAATGAATAGAGACAAGATAGGGAGGGTCTTCTAAAGTTAAATTTAGAGTAGGGGTAGACAACTCAGAAGCCACCAAGTTTAAAATGCACAGAAGGAAATAGATGGGTAGGCCTACAGATTTCTGAAAACAATAAATAAAAGCAGTAACTAAACTGCAAAAACAAAACAGAGACTGCAGCAGTCAGATTTAAATGGTGAAAAAAATAAGTGTAGATACAAAGAAAGAAGTAAAATTACATCCCTTGCTTATTTTCTGTTTTTAAAACTCCAGTATGGAGCAAAATAATTGTTTGCTTGTTTGCCCAACTTTTTGTAAGACTAGGCCTGGCTACACACTTGTGTATTAAATACCAGTCAGTGAAACAAAACAGCCATTCAATCCACAGACAACGTCCATCTAAGCATGTATGCATAACCCACTGTATCCTTACAGGGCTGCAGGGATACAGAAGCCGATCCCAGCAGTCAGAGAGCACAAGTCTTTGAAGTTCATACAAGACATGATTCCAATCTATTGTATTCTACATATAAACCTATTAGAGTTCAGCAGATTGCTTATCAGCCTGCTGGTTATTTATGTATTTATTTATTTATCTTGGGGGGGGCTGTTTAAACCAAACTACGTAGAATCCTCCACACATACACACAGAGGGAAGAAATGTATACTCTACACAGAAGGCACCTCAGCTGAAAAGCTGTGGTGCCTACTGCTGTGTGATGGAAGCACTATTCCTCAGCACTGTGCCAGCCCCTTACATAACCATTTATGTAAATGCACAAATGTTATTATATTATAGCTATGAGAGCCTCATCTAATCTATGTCATGTAGACAAATCTGATCATCTGAAAATATTTAATGGGATTCCCAACTGCGTGATATTCCACTCATCTGACATAACAGAACATAAAGTGATGAGGATGATGAATGAAAGCACAACAAAATATAAGGAGAAGATAATCTTACAATAGACCATCTGGCCAAAATTCTGCTTTTCATTTATAAACATTACAAAACAGAAATCGGATTAAGTCTTTTGAAGTGGTTTTAAAAACTGCTATTCCCAGCATTCTGTAGATACAGAAAACAGCAAGTGCTTTTCTTTCAGAATTGTCATGAAATCAGGATGAAAAAAATAAATTAAGCTATAGATTTATTATTTATTTATTTGTCCTTGTCGACCTGACTGGTAAAGTCTGACTGGGAAAGAAATGCCCTTTTTCAATGGAGGACCAGGGAAAAACACTCCACATTTACATTCATGACTTACACGTATTCACAAAACGCAGACAAATGTATTACATTCTTTTACATTGTAGATAGCATTGTGTCTTGGATTACTGCAGAATGCAGGTAAACATAGTAGTTAGCTGTTTAGAAAAACGCTGTGTCCATAAATAAAAAAGTAAAAGAAATCAAAGGCATTCATTTAAATTTGCATTTAGTTTTGTAGTTACTAAGTGCAAGTAAGAATGAGAGAGAAAAACAACTAGTTTCAGGGAGGAGAGGAAAAAAGAAACAGAACTATTGATTTTTCACAGTAGGAGAGAACAGTGAAGTTATAGTAAGCTCATCATTATTTTGATTTCCGTATGTAATGAGTTAGGAAGGGTGAGGCATGGTTTTTCAGAGGTACAGCAACTTAATTAGTTACATTGGTAGGTATTAACAAGGCAAAGAGCAAGAACAGTCAGCAGAGGTGTAGGTGCCATTTTTGTAGACTTTTAAAGCATTTGTCAATTAAGTCTGTTAAACAATGCTCATGATTTATTTGCGGTTTTCATATACAGGTACCAGAAGATGCTGATAGCTGGGGAGGGGGGGATGTCCAGATGGGCATTTAGTGACCTTAAAAGGGCATTTGCATGGTATGTGTTGTATGGACTGTCAACCAGAGTTGCCTTAAACATAATTCCACAGAAATTTCATATCAAAACTATTAATGAAGATACTGTCTTTCTTCATCCTATTTTGAGTATGAATGGGACTCATGCATTTACCAGAATGCAAGGCACTTGAGTGAACCATTCACACAGATAGCCTGTGTGTTAGGAACATGGATAATAACAGAAAATGGGTTAAAAACAGCATTAAACAATGGTTTGTGTGTGATATTTGGGCACTGCAATAATCAAACTACACAGTGGTGAACAGCAACCATAACTGATGTGTAGCATGGACTCTATGGTTTGACTCTGTTTATGGCCATAGTGCTGACAGCCCACTGTACACTTTATATTGTGAATATGGATATAGCAAAGATAGCTTGGCTATATCCAACTACATTATAGTCCTGATGTTTTATAGTCAGAAACTAACAACACTGAGTCCATGCTTCTACTTTATTAGACATGTTTCAACTACGCTGGAGACAATAAAAGCTGGATTCTGAGCACACAGATGCACAGACACACACACACACACACACACACACACACACACACACACACACACACACACACACACACACACACACAATCACAGACACCTGTGTAAATGTGCATTAGGAATTTTCAATACTACTAGTACTTCAGCTGCAGAATACAATACGGAAATTTAATGTGAACTTGCTTGTAAACATCTTGGATTATACAAACAAGACAGACATTGGATAATTAAAAAATGCATCTGCAAAATAATGCCATTATCACAGTACTAAATGATGTCATTTATAAAAGTATTAATGACAGCCTCAGTGCTGTGATTGTAGAAGAAACATGGCAACACTAATCTTTCAAAGATATTGGGGCAGGGTGACAAAAGAGCAATATTCTGATAACCTCTCAGTACCAGCTGAACCTTTTCCAGTATTTTTAGCAAACTTGTTCTCATCATAGAATTGTTATTTGGTCTACAGTATAGTGGCCTGGGGCTCAGTTTGGTCAGGGATGAGTGACTGGCTTAAAGAATTTATGTTTGGGTAACCCTTGCAGCACCTTCTCTATTTGGCATCATGGGGAAAACCTGCATTTCTAGATGCCTGCATTAGAGTAACCTGTAATGTGTGAGATAATAAATATGAGAGAATGACAAGAATATGGGTGTAAATGTTTTTTTTTCCAAAAACATTTTTATTTTTTTTCATTATAAACATGCGCAAATGTACATATAACAAATACTATAAAACAATAGCAAAACTATTTACAATATTTACATTCATCCATGATAAACAATCATTTTATCCATGAGAAATTATCAGTATTTGTTCAAAAGGTTTTCCAATTTTTGCCATGCCATTTTTTATGAGTAATGTTATGAGTTCTATAACAAATGGTTTTCAATTCTTTTTTGCAAACTTTTGCTAAATTAATAAATTCTTTAAACAGCAAATCTTGTTTACTTTTCCAGTTCGAAGTAATACATTTTCTGGCAATTGCAAGACTTGACCAGAGTAACTGAATCTGAGATTTAGATATCACATTAGGTATAGGAACAGTGAGTAGGATTAGTGAGTTAGAAATATGACATTTATTAAACCATAAAGCCTTTACAAAATACTTGAAGTCTTTCCAGTATTGAACATTTCTACATTCAATGAACATGTGAGCCCAGTTGGCCTCTAGTAATTCATAACATTTCCAACATTTACTTTCACTGTTTTTGAGTATAAGATTTATTTTATGTGGCGTATAGAAACTCCTATTCATACATTTCCATTTATACAATCTACAATATAATGAAGAAGAGGTACCATATGTAGATTTCAGTAACAGTTTTTTGGATTCATCAGATATTTGTTCTCCATTAATCTTTACATCATAATTCCAAAAATCTGAGTCAAACTTTAGAGTGTCTTCTCTCAGTATCTTATAGATAGGTGAGATACTTAATTTTTTATCGTCTGTCTTTCCGAGACATCTAATAAAAAACTGGATCAAACTAGGTATAGATTCAGTCTCTAGGTTGATTGATACTCTCATTTTGTTTTCTATAAACTACTGTAATGAGTGTATAACCAATCAACTGTCTTGACTATTATCAAAACTACACAGAATAGAGTTTAATGGTTTAATACTCTTATTTTCAATAAACTGATGCCAGAATATCATTATTTTCCTTTAATTTTTGCATGGCATTGATGTTGAAAGAATCTTGGCAATCAGAGGGGTATGCTATAGGGAATATAAGAAACAGGAATTGTTTATTGTTGTAATTACAGTCAATTGCAGTTTTAAAGTTATTAAATATTTGATTAATGCCATAAGAAAAAAATATCAAACTTCTTTTTAAAATAAACATAATTAAAATAACTAGGAAACAGTGAAACCCAACTCAAAAAAACAACTAAAAACAAAATGTAATGCTGTGAAGTGTACCAGTTTTCAAAATAAACAAAATGCACATACAAGTCAATGTACTCTACTTATTCTGTATTGTTCCTTAAACTGATTTTCTATAGTTCTGACATCAGTTATATGAATCTCATGTATTATTTTCCAGCCAGATATATAGGTAAGTGAGATCCAATGTAACATTCCATTAATTACAACTGATTTGGAATAAAGATCTAAGGTAGGAAATGCTATCCCCATTACTGTTCCAAGCTCTAATGTGCCATTTATATGCAATCCTAGGTTTTAAGGGGAACCATAACAATTTAAATAGCATGGAATCTAATTTTTAAATACATTTTTTGGGAGGGGGCAGTATCAATGACTGTATATAAAATAAAATTTTAGGTAAAATTATCATTTTAATTAATTAAAGAGAGCCTATCTGCCATTGTGAAGAACATTTTATTACATCTTTTGATTAGTTCACAAATGGTGGTTATTAAATTATTGCAGTTTAGTTTAACAGACTCTTTCCATGTACTCTTTATACTGACACCCAAATATTCTAATACATCATTCTCCCAAATAAACAGGTTATTCTCTCTTAGTTTTCTGCTGAACTTTTTGTTAATTAGTAATGTTTTAGATTTATTCTGATTAAATTTAAGCCCTGAAATTCTTCGTTAACAACATATCATCAGCAAATAATTGTATCTTAGGACAATAGTCTTTATTAACTTGAAAGTCTTTTATATGTTGCTTGTTTATGATATATGTATCAAAAGGTTCCATTGAAAGAGCAAACAATAATGGTGACAAAGGGCAACCTTGTCTAGTTCCCTTGAGGATTTCTAGTGGTGAGGATAGACATGATTCAATTTTCACATAAGTTTGTGCCCCACTACAAATTTTCATTAATAAGTTGACAAAATCTCAGGAGAATTCAAAACCAATCAGAATTTTTTGTAGATAAGACCAACTAATAGAATCAAAAGCCTTTTCTATGTCTAGGGTCATAAAAGTTAGTTTTTTTTTTTTTTTTTTGGTATTTGCATGCTATGTCTATTAATGATAGTAATTTAATAATGTAATCTTGTACTTTTCTATGAAGAATGAATCCTGTCTGATTATTATGTAGTAGACTAGGTAATATTTTCTTTATTCTATTAACTAATATTGTCATGAAAATTTTATAATCAGTGTTTAGTAACGACATTGGCCTATATGAATCACATGATTTGGGGTCCTTACCTTGTTTTAAAATGGGGGAGATAATTGAATATTTCCATGATGGGGGTGTTATGCATTTTTACTTAGCCATAGTAAAGGCACTCATCATTTTCTTTATTATATATTCAGGAAAAATCTTATATAATTCAGGAATTATTCCATCCAGTCCTGGAGCTTTATTATCTTTTAAATATTTTATTTGCTCTTTCAGTTTTGTTACTGTTATTTGTTTATTTAATATGTTATTTCGTTGCATTGACACCTTAGTAGTTATATTTTCTTGAATATTGAATAAAAGTATTTATTACATTATCTGTCTCCAAAAGGGGTGTATTATTATTTATATCTTTATAGTAGTTTTTGAACACTTCTAATATGCCCATTAAGTTAGATGTACTCTTAACTGAACAATCACTTTTATATTTAATTTCATTAATAAGATTTTGATTGTTTATTTTTTGGATCTTACCGCTATTTTATGTAGCTATTTAGGATTTACAGTATAAGATTGTAATTTAAAATTTTCCAGGTTTATGGCATCCTTATCATTCAGAACTTCTAAGTATTTTTGATTTAACTTACTAATTTTGTTATGTGCTACTTTGTTATTTGGTTTTGCATCTGTTTTTATCTTGTCTATTTTTTTGTAAGTCTAAAAGTTCTTTGTCCCACTCTCTCCTTTTCTAAGGTACCAATATTTTATTCTACTATATATATAAATTTTGAAGGTGTCCCAGAGTATATCAGTCACTTCACCATTATTATTTGTTTCTTTCAATATCCATTCCCTGAAGTCATTTAACTCAGTTATGTTAGCAGGAATTCTCTGTAGAAATCTTAAATCTTCTGTATGCATAGTTAATGTAAAGTTTATAGCATTATGGTCTGAAAGTGGACAAGTCATTATAGATACGTAACTTATTTTTGAGTATATATTATTTGATACAAAGACTTTATCAATGTTTGTTTGTGTACCAAACCAATATAAATAGTGAGTACAGAATAAGGAATAATGTTCTCTTAGACCATGTATATCTTTAAGGGTCATCTGGTTTGTAAAGTCATTTAACTTCTTGGCTTGAAATATTAGTTTTATATTACCAATTTTAGAAGTATGATTGTCTTATAATAGGCAGTTAAAATCACCTGTTGCTATAATTTCCCCTTTTGCATTTAAAGTAATCAGGTCCAGATATTTGTCAACATATTTAGCACTCAGTCCTAGTATCCAGTATGTATTAATCAAAGTATAATACTTCCTATTGATTTCCAAAATAACCATGCTTTGCATCCCATCTTTATCTGAAATTGTATCTATAATTCTTGCCATAGTATAAATATTTTCCATAGAATAAGAGTCTAAAAACATGAATCACCCAGAATGGTATAGCCATTAAATGAGCATTTTTGTAGGTCTTTTTTAATTGATGTGTTTCCTGTAAAAAGATTATCCTGGCTTTATGCATTTTCATATATTTAAGCAAACCAGTTCTTTTGACATTATTGTTCAAATCATTAATATTTAATGATAAATGTTTATAAGCCATTGACTATAATGTGTATGTTGTTACTTACTGAAAGACCTTTCTTCTGTGTTGACTTGAAATCTACTGAAATCTTACTTATCATGGATGTATAACGTGTATTAAGCACTACTTTCAAAAACCCAAAACTATTTACAAACACATACATGAAATATAAAGATTCTGGTTTAGTTAAAAACTTAACTAAACCATCAATCCCACCACCTCTCCAACACCAAAAGACACAAATGATTCATCTCTGCTTAGAATATAGTATAAAAACAAAAAAAGAAAAGCATTATGAAAGCAACTAAAGAAATCTGAGTCTATGAAATGTACATTAAAATGAGAGCATGTCCAATATAACTGAAGCTATATGAATATGTCACATATAATAATAGCACGTCTGATAAGTAGATATGTCAGAAATACACATCAGATCAAAGTATGTATAAACATTAGAAGATGAAGGTTAAGAAGATTGTCAATATTTCCAAGACTTTTCAAGAAAGATTAGATGTTTTAATGGTTTTGTCAGTCTTCTAACATTTTTCATGTAAGGATCTGTTGAATATATATGTATAACACTTATTACAAAAAAGCCTCACAATCCTCTGTTTAGTTACTAAAGGTTTAATCATGTAGCATAAGTCCGATGTTATATGCATAATGAGTTTTCTAATGCAGCTCCTAGTTCATTTGATGTAATCTAGGTACTAAAAGTATCAATGGATCTGCAGAATGTATGCATCTATAAAAGAACATAGGTATTTTCAAAGGAGTTAAACACTTTTATCAGAACTAATTATTTACCATTTAAAGTATCTAAGTGAAGGATAACAGAATTTCAAGAGAAAATAATTCTAAATAAAGCCATTTAACAAGTTCAAAAGGTCAAGTGATGTCATCACTGTTATTTCCTCAAGCTGCAGCTTCATAAACTTCCTAAAAAGTATCTAAATAGGCTCATGTACAGCAAAGGTTGTCTCTAGTGAGGAAAACAGCATGTTTCAGCAGGAAATTAAATCTACAGAAAGCAAAAAAAAAAAAAAAACAACAACACTCGGTGCATGTCATGAATCTCCACAATGAAAACAGCCACACAGACCACAGTTTCCTCACAAAACATCAACATCATGAAAAAAATGAACCCTTTCATATAAAAAACAGCTATTTAGAAGTAACAACAGCTGCCTCAAATCAGAAATCATTTTATAACATTTCAATCATTTACCCATCCATTAACCAGACCAGAGGGGGAAAAAAGAGCCTAGTATGTATGTATATATATATATATATATATATATATATATATATATATATATATATATATATATATATATGTATATGTATATATATATATATATATATATATATATATATATACACACATATATTATATTATATTATATTTAGTCATCTATAAAATACCATTAATCTACTGCATTAATGTTTATTTGTGTCTAAACAAACAGTCTAAAACATCTAGTTAGAAACACTAATCAGAAACATATTGTTACTCCATTATTGACCCACTAGAAAAAAATGCACTTTGGTATTAAGTCAAATTATACAATTACTGAAGAATTAGAAGACATATATAATTTGTAGTTATTTAAAAGGGAAAAGTATGTAAAGTACTTATAGTGGGGAAAAGAGAGGAAAAGGAACATTAGTAACAAAAAGGAATAGGAAGAAAGAAGAGAGAGAGAGAGAAAGAGGGAGAATGTTATTTAAATACTTAGTACTATATGTAATTAGAAGAAGTAGATATAGAAAGGAAAAGAGAAAGTTAATAATAAAGATGATTCACATTACCAGATTTTCCAGAATCAAATATATTATCATTTATAAAACAAAACATTTAAAATTGGAAGGAATTTATTCAATTGTCCTTTAGTTTCTTAATTTTGTTTGCTTCTTCCTTCACAGACCATCCATTTTTTGTTGCCTATCTCATCAAACTCTGGGATGATCATTCCATTTCTTCTATGTTCAACAGTATTTCCTTCATTTGGATAAATTCTACTGCTTCTTGTAGGGAATCAAATATCTTCACACCTTTTGGGAAGGTAATTTTTATTCTTGCAGGAAAAATAATTTGAGCTTTAATATTGACTTTTTTCAAGGACTTAATTTGAGGAGCATACTCCTTTCTTCTGGATATGACTGTAGAGGTGTAGTCATTGTCGAAATGTATAACGTTTTCACCCATCTTGATAAGGGAAATAGTCCAAGCTGATTTCAGCACTAAGTCTTTGTCCTGTGAGAAAATAAATCTAACTATAATAGACCTGAGGTTAGATGAACTCAGAGATGAAGCTGGATTTGCCAGGGACCGATGAGCCCTCTCAATTCCAAAAGAGAGGGATTGAGGCATGTTTAGTGCTGATGAAAACCACTTATTGAGGAATTGAATCATGTTAGCACCCTCTTCTTTCTCAGGAATTCCATATATTCTTATGCTATTCCTTCTTGATCTACTTTCAAGGTCTTCCAGTTTCTCAGTCAGCCTGGTGTTTTGTTTCAGAAGAAATTCATTGTGATGTTCATTTTCTGTCACTCTAGTATCTAGGTCAGTCACTGTTTCCTCTAAGGCAAGAATCTGTTCAGACTGTTTTTTTTTTATTATTTAATTTAGAAGTTCCAGTTGTTTACTGCATTCTTGTTTGATAATATCCATTTTGTTTTCGAATTTGTCCATTTTTAGTGACAGTTCTTGGATGTTTGTTATTATAAGATGTAGTTCTTTCTTCACTGTACTCTCCTGGTGTGGGTTCTTCACGTTGCTCATGTTTTTAGTGACAGTTCTTGGATGTTTGTTATTGTAAGATGTAGTTCTTTCTTCACTGTACTCTCCTGGTGTGGGTTCTTCACGTTGCTCATGTTTTTAGTGACAGTTCTTGGATGCTTGTTGTTATAAGATGTAGTTCTTTCTTCACTGCACTCTCCTGGTGTGGGTTCTTCACGTTGCTCATGTTTTTAGTGACAGTTCTTGGATGTTTGTTATTGTAAGATGTAGTTCTTTCTTCACTGTACTCTCCTGGTGTGGGTTCTTCACGTTGCTCATGTTTTTAGTGACAGTTCTTGGATGTTTGTTATTATAAGATGTAGTTCTTTCTTCACTGCACTCTCCTGGTGTGGGTTCTTCACGTTGCTCATGTTTTTAGTGACAGTTCTTGGATGTTTGTTATTGTAAGATGTAGTTCTTTCTTCACTGTACTCTCCTGCTGTGGGTTCTTCACGTTGCTCATGTTTTTAGTGACAGTTCTTGGATGTTTGTTATTATAAGATGGAGTTCTTTCTTCACTGCACTCTCCTGGTGTGGGTTCTTCACGTTGCTCATGTTTTTAGTGACAGTTCTAGGATGTTTGTTGTTATAAGATGTAGTTCTTTCTTCACTGCACTCTCCTGGTGTGGGTTCTTCACGTTGCTCATGTTTTTAGTGACAGTTCTTGGATGTTTGTTATTATAAGATGTAGTTCTTTCTTCACTGCACTCTCCTGGTGTGGGTTCTTCACGTTGCTCATGTTTTTAGTGACAGTTCTTGGATGTTTGTTATTATAAGATGTAGTTCTTTCTTCACTGTACTCTCCTGGTGTGGGTTCTTCACGTTGCTCATGTTTTTAGTGACAGTTCTTGGATGTTTGTTATTATAAGATGTAGTTCTTTCTTCACTGCACTCTCCTGGTGTGGGTTCTTCGAGTTGCTCATGTTTTTAGTGACAGTTCTTGGATGTTTGTTATAAGATGTAGTTCTTTCTTCACTGCACTCTCCTGGTGTGGGTTCTTCGAGTTGCTCATGTTTTTAGTGACAGTTCTTGGATGTTTGTTATTATAAGATGTAGTTCTTTCTTCACTGCACTCTCCTGGTGTGGGTTCTTCACGTTGCTCATGTTTTTAGTGACAGTTCTTGGATGTTTGTTATTGTAAGATGTAGTTCTTTCTTCACTGCACTCTCCTGGTGTGGGTTCTTCACGTTGCTCATGTTTTTAGTGACAGTTCTTGGATGTTTGTTATTATAAGATGTAGTTCTTTCTTCACTGCACTCTCCTGGTGTGGGTTCTTCACGTTGCTCATGTTTTTAGTGACAGTTCTTGGATGTTTGTTATTATAAGATGTAGTTCTTTCTTCACTGCACTCTCCTGGTGTGGGTTCTTCACGTTGCTCATGTTTTTAGTGACGGTTCTTGGATGTTTGTTATTATAAGATGTAGTTCTTTCTTCACTGTACTCTCCTGGTGTGGGTTCTTCACGTTGCTCATGTTTTTAGTGACAGTTCTTGGATGTTTGTTATTATAAGATGCAGTTCTTTCTTCACTGCACTCTCCTGGTGCGGGTTCTTCAAGTTGCTCATGTTGAGATCTCCAGTAGAAAACTTCTTCACAGGAATAATTAAAAAAATTCTCTTGACTATGTATTAATATTTAAAAAAATAATAAGAGTCTAAATTAATCTATATTTTAGTATACGTTTAGTTAGATTTTTCTAAAAAGTAAAGTATATTTTCTGTGAAGATATTAAAATCTAAGCAGAGCTATGGATTTCTGATGCTATCAGACTGGCATCTTGGCCACGCCCCTGGGAGTAAATGCATGAATAAGACCGTTTTGGTAGTATTTTCTCTTTTTATTTTGTGGCAGCTGTTGACAGTCAGCTGTGGACCATGTTTTTGTTAGGTTAGTAGTTATATCATAGGATGTTTATAAACACAAACACATGCACATACACACACACACACACACACACACACACACACACACACACACACACACACACACACGTGCACGCACACACACACACATATATACCACTTATGTGTATGTACACATACGTTCACACAGACATGCATATAACTATAGACAGCTGGGAGGAGTAGGATAAATTTACCTACTTCATGTCTTTAGGATGTACAAGAAAACTGACATATACCCATGCACAAAGAGGATTTGCAAGTTCTCCCCAGAAGGCTCCCCAGCTGAGAACCAACCAGAGAACCATGCACTTTGAAACAAAAATATTAACTGCTGTGTTACAACCAAAAATAAACCTTTAAGGGAAGAAAAGTAGCTAACTCCATGTCTGCCCCACTCAAAACCCACACAGTTTTGCTCTATGTATTACTGCTTGTATTCCTTGATTTAACTGTACTATCTGGCACAAACCCATACTGAGTAGAAGAGATTTTTTTTCAAAAAAATGTAATAAATACACAGTAAGTAGTAACTTAACTGCTGAACATTTTCATCCCGTTCATCCAGAGAGTATTGGCTGGTTTTCCCTATTTTTGCTCTTTGGATGTAAAAATCTATACTTCCAAAATGGTGCAACACTTATTCATGACATTTTCAGAGAATGCTATTGATATGATATAATATAAAACTTCACTGGACTGGAATACTACCCAAAAAAAACAAAGGAACAGCTCCATTTTCAATTTAAATAAAAAAAATAATTTTGAAATAACATGCTTTATGCCTCATCATAAAGAATGAATGTATCACTTTTACATAGAAGCACATACTCCTTGTATGTCTAAAACCATGCCAATGTTGTATATTTGCTTTGAAAGCTTTTTTGTTTGTTTTCTCTGAAGAAAAACGACAAGTTACACATTTCTTTTTAACCAACTGTTTTGTAAAAGTTGTACTTTGTCAATTTACACAAGCCATTTTGGTCTGAATTCCACCTTAAATTCAAATGATAATTGTGTCAAAATCATATGAAATTTTCAGGACATGACCACTTGATAAATCCACTTTCATTATGTTTTGCTTACTGTAAAACCATTTAGAAAAACTGATAATAAAATCTCAAATAAGGGCATACTAAATGTGTATATTTTTCTATAACATATAAAACTGATATGAAAACATTACATTTTCCTGTTAAAGAGTATTATTTTTGTTTTTTTTTCTTTCATAAGGACACACCGATAATGCTATTCACATCTGTAATGAAAGTCAGCTTCAGAAATACAAAACATTTTTTGTGAAATCAATAGCAAA
This sequence comes from Protopterus annectens, assembly GCF_019279795.1. Lineage (NCBI taxonomy): Eukaryota > Metazoa > Chordata > Ceratodontiformes > Protopteridae > Protopterus > Protopterus annectens. The sequence continues at coordinate 25,499,969 of NC_056742.1, read as the reverse complement.
ACCATAGCATTCAAATTGATATGTAAGATTACTGATGTTAGCTAACAACAATGGACAATTTACCTATAACCATATAAAGTAGTATAACACATTTCTCAGAATAATATATCATAACAGTCAGACACAAAATGCGCCTAGCTAGTGTATTCAGCTATATAGGCATATTTACAACTGTCCCATCATCTAATGAGTGTAAATTGGGGATGGATCACAAGTTCACAAAAAAAGGGTTGTATTATTGTATACTGCCTAACAAAAAATGAGCCATCAGCACTAATCCTCCAGCAAATGTGGTAACTCACTTTACTCCACTGGTACTAAATTGAATACCATCCCACCTAAGACTTGGTCAGAAAAGGACTATTAAATTTACAGCCCATTTTCAACAGGATCTTGAAAAAAACATAACATTGTCCAAGCATAACCTGAGACACACTATTGTCATGTCACTGACATATTCAAATGCTCTTCCTAACTTAACTACTGCTTTAGTCCTTGTCTCTTGTTTCATTCCTAGCTAATATTTTTCCATACTCGCTCACTTTATATCTCATTCACTACTGTATTTCTGACTTTCAATTTATTGGGTTGGTCAGTACATTATCTTCAACTCGTTCTCTATGTTCACTTGATATACAAAATGTAACCATTGTAATTCTGGATTGTTTTATTTCTACATCTGTATTTTTTAATATATTCTTAAACGTACTGCCTTAAGATATTCATAGATCATGTTTTTTTATAATCACCTGTGTAATATATGCAGTTACAGGGATGTTTTCCCTGGGACTCCACTATAAAGGGGCTATGTTGCTTTCACTATCCCAGTCAACAAATAGGAATACATAAATAACTAAATATTAAATAAAACTTACTAAGCACCTTCTGATAATGCATTTATCCTAGATACAAATCCTATTCTCATTCGCCAGAACATAACGTAATGGGACCATACTCTAAACAGGATGTTGGAGGCCGTATGACCACTGGAGTATGTACCACTACTTCCTTCACATGTGTATCAGGGAGGAACTTTTACCATTCTGCAACAATTTAAACAGTGATAAAGCTATCATAGTATTTACTGAGTAGTGGAGTAGCACTAAATATAAGGTAAAACTGACACTACCTGCACTGCCTCACAGTTGCATGAAATGCAAAGGTTCCTGTTTTGCAATCATCAGGAAAACAGTTCTTTATTCTGAACATTGGAAAGCCACAGCATATTTAACAATTCTCTATCATTTAAAAAGTTAGATGTCATTTTAAACTCTATCTTCCATGCTATGATCACTAGGATATAATGTGTGTCCTGTACCACATGACAACTGATTTCTGAAAATATATGAAACAAGTAAATCCCAGATATTGTGACACTAACCCCCGGACTCATGAATCCTCCATGTAAGACTTAATAAGTCTTACTCGGAGGCTACAGTTGAATGGTATGACGTCAGCATGCCATGAATATTCATGAGGGCATGCTGACTTAACCGTAAGTCTTACACGGACCGTGTAAGAAAGCAGGGGGCATGTCGGACTGCCGAGCAGTCTAAATGTCCACACCCCTGCAAGTGTTTCAAAAGTAAAGAAAGCACACACACAAGAGCGAGTCCGCTCAAATGTCCCTGCACCCAACACTACACTCCCTGATATTGTAAACCCTTATCATAGTTCTAAAACGCAAAATATTAAATATATTTTTTTAAATTCCCAAAATAGCTGCCCGTATTTGCGCATGTGTGCACGGGTGTGCCCATTGCTTAGCTGCAGTTAGCAATTCAGACATGGAAGAGTATAAGAAAGAATGTTTATGCAAATCACACCAAATACCAATAGCGTAATGTTAGAGCATTCGCACAAAGAAGAGGCATTCATGGTTTGAGTCCCACCACTCCCCTTCGTATTTATGTTTTAAATCAGTATATGAAATAATATCTGACAAATATGTTTAAACATTACTAAAAATCAGTGAAATGGCCAATGTATCAGTGAAGAAAATAAATATTTTAAAGGATCCTGATATAACATTGCCTGCAGTTAAGCAGTGCTTGACCCAGTGCAATAGAGTTGCCTGTAGTTTAATAGTGCTTCACCCAGCACAATAGAGTTGTCAATAGTTCAATGGCGCTTTACCTAGCACAATGTGTTTGCACGGACATGCACGCCGCGCCAACCAGGGCACCGAGGAGCAACGTAGAGCAAAGTTGCTTAAATGTCACCACACCCCCTAGCCTGTCTGGACAGTATGAAAATAAAATGAATGACAAGGTTTGAATCCAGGACTCTGTGCACCAGAAGCACACTACAGAACCACTAAGCCATGACAACATAGGGGCAACATCCACTGTTAACATTCATATACTTACGAATGATAGTTTAACCATTACTAAGCAGGTCTGCAGTCAGCCGAGAATTTTACAAAATGGCCAATCACAAAAAAGTGCGAGAAATGAGGCATATTTAAGCCCCACAGGCGGGAATACATGCCATAACTGATTGTAGCTCACATCTGCAGTTAGAATGTCTGGTGTTGGAGAGGGGACACGCTTCTGAGTGCAACGTTGGGGCATCGAGGAGTCCAAATACATGGTTTGGCTCCTTGTCCACCGTCACGAGTCAAGACTCCTGCAGGGCCAGTTCCAAGGGATGGAGTACAAGGCAGAGACTTGGAACCGGTTAGCTCGTGACCTCACCAATGCCACAGGTGTTCCTCGGACTGGTGAGCAGGTCCGTCACCACCATGCAGACCTGAAGAGACAAAAGCAGGACCGTCTGAACCAATGGATACAGGAGGCCCGTGGGATGCGGGATGCCCCACAACTGAGTATGTAGCCATGGAATGCAGTATGTAAGAATTGATAATGGAGTATGTATAACAGATAGGTATGTCTCAATATCCCTTCATTTACTTTACAGCTGCAGGTGACCATGCTATGAATCAGCAAGCCTATGCTGATAGGCTGCTAAGGCTGCGCCATCAGGCAGGTTAGTGATTATTCTGCATGTATTGTTATATAACATATGGGAGAGAGCATGAAAGAAAGTGTTGTAGTCCAATAATATAGCCATAAAATTACCTGAATAAGTCCTCTGCATGTACTGTCAGACAAAAACGTCATAGAGGCAGAAAAAGAGTGTAGTAACCCATTAAGAAAGACAACATATGTCTGAAATAATATCTCTGCAAGCACTGTCATATAAAATAAGTGAGTGAGCCTGAAAAAAGAGTGTGCTAACCTATTAATAAAGGTATAATATGTCTTGAACATGTCTGCCATATACACCGTTAAAACAAATAAAGGTGTGAGACTGTGGAAAGGTGTGTAATGTCATTAATAAAGGTCTAAAACCCAGAGTGTGTCTGTGTCACAGAGTCTAAAATGTTGTTGTACCCTTGCATTATACAAACAGTACTGTTTGAAAAGGTACTGGCAACCCAGAGTTGTGCAGTCCCATATAAAGTGGGTGATGGAAGAGCTATTAGCTGTGAAACATATATACAGTCCTCAACAGTCAGTTACTGGCTGGCATACATAACTAAATCTGGCACATGAGTAGCATGCTAATATGTTCCCCAGAAAAGTGAGTGTGCTTCAATAAATGCAGGGTTCTGTACAAATTGAAGTGAAAATGTCATGTGAAAACATCCAGATATGTAGATAAAGAAATATAAATGCAGCCATGAAATATGTAGCAGTAACATCTGCATCTTGGACAGTTAGTATGTCAGATATAGGGCAAGTATATATTGAACTAGCCAAATCCACTACACAGCCTAATGCATGGTGGCAAGTGTAATAATACATGTAGGGAATATACACCTGCAGTCACTTGGAATGTAGTGTAGAGTAAAAGTGTTCATAAGATGTTAATGGAGGTTTTTTTTCTACACCCTACTGTTTGTGCATGAACCATGCAATTCCACACCTCAATGGGTATGTGTAATCTTAAATATTTGTTGGGACATATGTCCTATTGTTTTATAAATATTTGCATTCATGTTGATGCATGTGCCCTGTTCAAACACCACGGTCATGGTGGCCTGTTGCTACCAAACATCCCTGCATGCTGTTGGAATATCCACTGTCATTCAATATATGCATGTGTTATGCTTGCTGTTCAACTGTTGGAACCTTGGTGTGTTGGGTTAATGGGAATATTACTGCATGCTGTAACAACTAATCTGGAATGCTGTTGTTTATGTTGTAATTAAACACACCTAATCACAGAATGTATGGGAAGGCTGGTCCCAGCGGACCCACCTGTCCCTCCTCAGTTGGTGAGTGCACCTGGCACCAGCAGGTCTGGTGCCCAGCCCGGGCTCCCCTCCTCCATTGGTCCTGTGCCACCTTCGGGTGGAAGCACTGCAGGGGATGGGGCTCATATCCCCCGTGCAAGTGTTGGTGGAGAAGGGCCACCTGTCACCCTTTGAAGGGTCCAGGCTGTGATGTGTAGGGAGATCCAGCGTTCAGTCGCTGATCCCCTATGCCAGTTTGAGGCAAGAGTGGCACGTCTCTCGAGTGAGCCTGCCCGTCCTACTCAGCCCCCAGCACAGCCACCCTCAGGGCTGTGAAGGTGCAGTGGTGCTACCCATGGGTGGGGATCTCAGTTCCACTGTTACCATCTGTGGGCTCATGGGCTTGCGATTTCCAAACAACCTTCCCCATCAATTGTGTTCAACCACCCCATGTGTCAAATTCCACCCCTGTATGCATCTTGTTTGTCTTGTCTTTTACCTCCCCAACCTACCTCCCCAAATATATCTACTTCCTCTACCTCACTTACCACTCTCACCAGAAAAAAAAAAAGGGCAATCTGCACCCGGAAAAAAAATTACGCCCCATACATAGCTTCCCATTTTGCACACATGTCCATTGGACATGTACACTGATAATTCTAATTGGCAGTGCAACAAACTATGTTGTCCTCACCCCTCTCTCAGGGGTGGAAGGTTTCAAATCTCACTCCAAATTTTCAACATATGCACAGCTGTTGCTGGTAAAGAAATTGGCAGCTATGGGCCTTCCCTACATCCTTCCTGCACATCCCGAGCTTGTTTTCCTACTGTCTTTCCCTCTCTGTGCCCCCTTTTCCACCACTTTTCTATCTCCCCATTTTCTTTTCTTTAAACGAAATTACCATGGGGGTTAGCGGGAGTAAGCACTTTTAAGCAGTAGTAAGCAGGATTAAGCAAGTGTGCACATGTGTGCGCTTAGCTAAGCATAGCTAAGCATCGCGCAAACCCACGCAAACCTGCTTACTACTGCTTAAAAGTGCCTTAGTCACTCTGTATGACAGGGCCCTCGTATTGCTCAGCAGCAAAATAAAATACACCTGTCAGTCTCGAACCCCAGACCTTGTGCTCACCAGTCTGCATGAAGTACCACTATACCACAGCAGATATACAATAGCTTGGTGCTGAAAGAAATATATCATGCATTACAATGAGTGAATGTAAAGGGAGAATAGGAATGGCATAACACAAATCATGTTCTGTGGCCCTTAACCAGCAAGTGTTGTGGAATTGCATGACATGACTGTGAAAAGAGAACCAGCCATGCTAGTAGGGAATAATGTTACATTAGCACATTACAAACCACACACAGTATCAGAGCAGGATAAACACTGGCATATTTGAATAGGTCAGAGGCCAGACCTCTCAACTGTGACTGGTTTACAGGGATGTCCCTGATTTGCAAACAAATGTTAGCTGTGCCCCTCAGACTCCCTGTGAAATGTAGTAACAGTAGTCAGAAAGGTGGGGAATCCCACTTAATGATAAATGTTAATAATTGAGAGTATACACTGCTTGCACGTCAGAAAAGGTGTAGTAATACATATGCTCAGAATCCCCCAAAGTTGCAACTGCAAAATATCTGAAATATATCACAGGTGTATCCCACTGATATGTACCTTTCCCTGAGGCTGTTCAAATATATACCTGAGAGTATCTTGAGTCCTTGAAGAGTCAGAAACACACAAGCATATCAGCCTGTCTGCTGTTACACACTCTGCGATGTAATGTGCCCTCACAGGTCTTACGACATCCAGTATGTTCTGGGCTGTAATGCAGGCTCAGGCACGTACGGAACGGTACACCATGCAGGGACTTAGGGCTCAGAGGGCACATTACACTGTTATCAATGACAGCATCCGTGACCTTGCCGGTGACATCCGGACTTACACCAAGGTCATTGATAGACATTGGGGGGAGACATTAGATGCCCTACACAATATGTCTTCCATGAGCCAGGACCGTGCGGGATGGTTCTGACATCGACGCGGACGCATTCCAACAACAGCAACAGCTGGCAGTGGTCGCAGACGCCCCACAGTTCACAGCCACTCCCGTAGTGGCAGTACCAGCCCCAGCAATGCTGGGGCTGGCCTGTCCATTGACCGTCCCAGTAGACCACATGCACGTGGCTCTGGCCAGTCCCAGCAGGGACATGGGTCGTCTTCATACCTCTGCCTCTGATGACAGTCCCCAGTCAGGGTTGGTACCTGATACTTTCCATAGCACCCCTGCCAGGCACAGGTACTGTGTGCATGGCTGGAGACAGTGATCTGTACAGCCTAGCAGGTACAGTCTGTGGCTGTCCCACAAACTACCATATATGGCAGCCACATGGTGGAGCTGTGTGCATGCAGACACACACACATTAACCAAACAACTAGGGCTCACACAGACACACACACATTACATCAACATTGGCCCATGCTGTACTGCTGTCCCTCACACACACACACACACACACACACACACACACACACACACACACACACACACACACACACACACACACACACACACACACACACACACACACACACACACACACAGACATGTCAATTGGATGGGTCAATGTCAGGCTCTGGCAAACAACAAAATGCCCTGTGCATATGAGCATATGATGATACCTGTGTCACCTCCTGTCATCTGTAACATTGACAGAGGAATAGGCTAACATGGTGCTGATGCACAGGGTGACACTATAGCAGCATAGCAATATTAGCAAGTTGTCAACAGGAAAGTGTAATGACATCCTTGTAGGTATATCTGAGCAGACATTATGCATCAAAGCTCTGATTGTCAATGTAGCATTGTTTACACTACTGTTAGGTCTGAGTATGTATTGTCCACCTATGTGCCACTTGGCTGAAGTGTAATGTGTTGCCAGCATGTGTTAGTGAGTGGACAATATGTGTGTGATGTGTGCAGTACAGATTAGCAAGTGTACATATGTGAACATGGTGGGTGCGCACTGTCTGCATGTACGTGCATAGGGGACACATGGGACGTGTGGCATACTCTGTTGTACACATTGTTAACATCTCATAGTATCTTTCAATGGACAGTATGCATTCTACTACAGTAATGTACTAACATGGGTAGACATGTGTGTATGACATGGGTTGACACCATGCTGTGGGTGATACCATTAATATCTGTCAATGATTTGCGGTCCGGTAGTATACACAACCTCAACAGCATGACTATAAGCAATCATTGGATGATGTCCTGACAAATGACACACAGTCGTAGGGAACTCAGTAACAGTTGGATCCTTCTGGTCCTACACTATAACACTGACCAGTGGTAATGACCGCCACACATTCCTGTGACCACACCTGTTTGGCATATAGCCCCCTTAGGTACATGCAAACACACTAGGGATGTGTCCATCCAAATCTGGAAATGCATGCATTGGCCTACAATGCAGTCCCTGGATGGGACGCATATCCTACACAAGGGTATTATACAGACAGATACCTGTTGTCTGATACATGCTGTATAGCAGTAAGCCAACTATGGCATAGTCATCCACATGTACTATACATACTATCCCATCAGTACCACACAGGTGGTATCCCTCAACATGTATGTTTGGTACAAATGTGTACATATGGCCTCGTGTTATGTCATGTGTCCCTTGGTATCCACATATCCATAGGTATTGTGGAGTCCCAAGGTAATAAGACATTAGAGGCCTGAATGCATATCCACAAGGCAGTTGTACACCTATAAAGACTGTCCATAATTGGCAGTCGTTGTTGTGTATGAAGATGTCTGACATATACCCCAGGCATATACCCTCACTCACACTACTCTTAGGTAACTGTCATGGGTGTGTGTGGCACAGATGACCTTGGCCACAGATCACAACAGTGGATGGCCTTGTCACATACATACATATGTGACCTATGATCTGAGAAGCAGCGGCACAACCTGTCAATGGAAACAAATGTATTCATGTAGTATGTAGGCTTCACACCTATGTACTGATTGAGGGGACATGTACACATATATTTTTGCACCGCAGATACCTGATGTGTGCAATGCACTTACTGTTGCAATCATAATATGTCATACCATAGTTAAAGCAAAACCCATACTGCATTGACCAACAGTGACACACACACAGTCAGTGTTTGCATGATTCAAACCCCTACCTAACTACATGTTATGATATTAGAGAGAGATGCATTAACAAGGCGCGCTAGTTGATTTACTGGGTGGTTTCCTTTCTCCATCTGTATTTGTAGGATGGTGACATCATCAGTCTTTCCAAAGAGGAATGTACCTCTTTTAGTGTGTTTTCCCAGTCTCCAAAAGGGGCACTCCTTTCAAAGACAATTGCATATCTACACACACCCCACCCACACAGTTAGCGTTTGCAGGATTCAAACCCTTACCTAACTATGTTATGATACTAGAAAGAGATGCATTAACACGGTACGCTATTTGCTTTATGAGGTGGTTTCGTTTCTCCTGCTGTATTTACAGGATGGTGACATCATCAGTCTTTCCACAGAGGAATGTACCTCTTTTAGTGCGTTTTCCCAGTCTCCAAAAAGGGTACGCCTTTCAAAGACAGTTGCACACATACAGCATTTGCAGGATTCAAACTCTTACCTAACTATGTTATGATACTAAAGAAATATGCATTAACACTGCACGCTATTTGTTTTATGGGGTGGTTTCCCTTCTCCTGCTGTATTTATAGGATGGTGACATCATCAGTCCTTCCAAACAGGAATGTACCTCTTTTAGTATGTTTTCCCAGTCTCCAAAAAGGGCACTCCTTTCAAAGACAATTGCACACACCCCACCCACACAGCCCGCGTTTGCAGGATTCAAACCCCTACCTAACTCTGTTATGATACTATAGAGAGAGAGGCATTAACATGGTGCACTATTTGCTTTACTGGGTGGTTTTACTTCTCCTTCTGTATTTATAGGATGGAAACATCATCAGACTGGACATGATAATGTGTGTACACTTTGTTTTATGCCATTCCAGGAATGGTCCATGTGGGTTGTCGGGTGTCAACAGCATGAACAGGAACTCATAATCCTTAGCTTGTGTGTTCTATCTGTGGACACATTGACATTCCTTCATATGTCAACACATATTTATGCACAGCTTCTTGGTTTTGTGGGAACCATATGTGTCTGGGATGTTGATAAAGGGCTATTCAAAGTCTATGTGAGACATGTGTAGCTGTGTTCAATGATGTATGTCCTGGATCGCTGCCTTGCAAACAGTCTAGCATGTTTGGGAACCATGATCCGCACATGAACATACCACAGTTAGTAGGGTTGTGTGTATGTCAGCTTCCAATAGCTCTGTTTATGACTTCAACCATGATGGACTACATGGCCTAGTAGATCAGATTTCATAGGCGTACTGGACTGTACTTACCATGTTGTGTTGTGCACCAACACTTGTGTGGAGTGCCATATGTTGCTGTAACACATTCAACGGTTCCACATCCTGTGTGGGGGGGGGGGGTTCAGCTGACTGTTCAGGTGCAGGATCTGTTTGTTCTGTAGTTTATGCATGACACATATTGTGAATCAATGTACTCCACTTGCTGCCATGCTTTTGGCATTGGGGATAGCTGTTCATCCATTCTACATGTGATATCTCCTGGTATGTTGATATGGACTATCGTCAGTGGGAGGTGGGTCTGTATATATGGGCCTGTCTGTCAGGATGTCGGCATTGTCAGTCAGGTACAGTTGGCCCTGACTCAGGACATATATGGGTGTACATTGCTATATATGACATAGCTGTCGGAGGTGTCATGATTCAGTCTGGACTCCTTCTCAGCTACTCTTTACAGAACACCAACGAACCTGAGCACTAATCCCTGTTATACTCTTTTACACACTTGACACCCTGCTGATCCTTTGTGATCTGGCTACAGTGTATGTCATCATAATATCCCGGCATGTCCAGGGGTCGGTTTCGTGTGTATTCTCCAGTCCAGCTGGTGAATATTGTGATGCTGACACAATGTCACATCTGCCTCATGTACACAGACAACCCTCTCCTCCTCCCAATAAACTCAGCTATATGTGTGAGATGCACCTATAGAGACATACAGGGTGCTGAACTCTCTCAACCCATGACTGGCACAGTCTATCAGGTGGTGAAGGTAACCCCACACACCACATATCAGTCTCACATATCCTCTGGTGACAGCACTCAAACCACATTATCACACATAGACATACTCAGATGCTGTGAATTAACTCTGCCTAAGCAGCAGAGACCACCACAGTAGGCACACTCACAACTGCTACCCCACTACAATACCCACATATCACATAGTTCACAATGTCAGTGTGCCACACAGTCACTGCCCTTCAGGCTAGACAACTCACCCAGTACACTTGTAATGGGCGACACTTATTGTCAGACACACTGAAGTACCACTCACCAGCCCAAACATGGGAATAGTCACTTTGGGCTGTCTGTCGGGTGCCAGGATCTGCCACATAACACATGCAGTCAGGTCACTCCAAAACAAGTACAGGACTGGCACCATCGTTGTCCATACTGGTGCATAAAACATCAGACATTACTCCCTGGACCACATGACATGGTACATGGAGGAACACTCTGATCATGTAGCCCAGGCCAGTATTACCCTGACCTTGTGTAGCATCTTACACCCACCAATTATGATGTCAAAGTATGCAGACAAACATATCACGTTTAACAGTTGGCTAACAAATTGGTGTTATTCATAGGGGATACAGTGTCTGCCAGCCTGTGGTGACATGCTCAACATGCCACGTAGCTTCACTATGGACAGCTTGCACCTGTCACACTTGGACCTTCGAATGCTGGCTAAGGCTCTTGCTACCACCATAGTGCATTTGTTGAGCAGGGCTTAATAGACAAACCCACCTCCATAGACATTACAGGTTAAATGACACTAAGGATAATGCTGTTCAACACCAGACGTGTTACCCTCCTATTGTGGCCACTCAGGACTCTCCTCAGTATGGAGGATAGTGATATCTGTGCACTAACAGATGCCTAGTTCAGGCTCACATATGCACATCAGCACTACCAGGTTATGTTTCATGCCATGCTTTCTGACCACAGGACTTGGAACGGACAACACAACTAGGGGGAGTATCCATATAGATCACAGATACACACACCTCCGGGTTAGTAGCACTGCACAAAGCATCACAGACCATACATATGCAACTACCATTGTGCAGAACTGCCTTTCAGTTTGTTGTCTGCTACTGACCACCCTCCCATACTCAGGAACCACACTCGGCATTCCTGGGAACAGTGGGGAATATGAAGGTCTCCACAAACACCATTATATTGGGTGACTTCAAATACACTAATATTGACTGGGGATACTACTCAAGCCCTAACACCTTCACCCTACAGTCACTACAATTTGTTAATTCATATGCTATGGCACAACCAGTCACCACAGCCACAAGGGGGAATACATATTGGACCTGATCATCCCCAACATGGGGACTCTATGTTCCACACCAGCGATATACCCCTCATTGGTAAGGTCAGAACATACATATATCTCAATGGACATACATATACCCTACACACACCCATCCTGGGTATTCTTGGTGAACTTCTCATGAGCCAATGTTTCACTTCACCAAAGCAAGGTGGTATCTTTCAGAGACCCTGAAACAGTGGCAAATACAGCTCCGACTGCTGAATCCTTTACATACACATTCTACGGACACCTTGTGGACTGCATGGATTGTGCTATACCAAATGACAACAGGACTCACTCCTCCAATGGCACGGGACCTGTCTGCTAGACCCCAGCCATTAATAAGCTGTACAACATCAGGAGGAAGCTACTACATGATAGAGCACAATCCCAGACAGGGAAAGCATCTGTGATCTGTACTAGCAGACAGCTACAATCACTCATGAACTTATCCATGGGCTGCTTCTCACGGACAATTACACCAGACACGTAGGACTGTCACAAGGCCTTCTTCACTTATGTCAGGAACCTGGGTGGACACTCACTGATATGCTGTGTGTTACTGCATACTGACTAAACTTACCCTGAACCCACTGGCATTGCCAACATCCTGGCAAACAGGTTCAGTGCAGATTTCTCCCCCATCCCCCCTAAGGAGCAACTATCCATCCCAACAGAGTGTAAAATCCCTGACATCACACAGTAACAGGTGAGTGCTGCCCTCCCCAAAGCAAACATCACAGCATCAATGGGACCAGATCGTGTCCTGGCATGCATCTTACACGAACTTCATGACAAACGTGACCCTCACATTACATCACTGTGCAATATCGGAGTTACTACAGGATATGTACCCATGGAATGGCGTACAGTGACAGTGGTTCCACTACACAGAGTTAGTGCCACAATGGACCACAAAAAATATTGCCCTATAAGCCTAACTAGCCTGTTCTGCAACGCTATGGTGCGTATTGTCATGTGTCTCTTACACATACACATCGGGAACCTACAGACACTGTGTCCTACACATTTCAGCATTGTTGTGGGCAGATCTTGCCTCTTGAACATGTTTGTATTCTTTACACAGTTAACATGTCCATTGACATAGGGACAGTTGTCCACACAGCCTACCTGAACCTTGCAAACGCCTTCCACACGATAACCCACTGGGCCATTATGCATAGGCTCACCAGCGTTGATATGGACACATATCTCACATGGTGGATTGCTACCTGGATCAGGGTTAGCACCCACATGGTCAGAATTGCAGGTGCCATGTCTGACTATACACCAGTTACATGTGGCATCCCACAATGCTCGGTCCTGGGACCTCTCTTATTCAGTATATATTTGTCTGACGTACAGGCTACCACAGGGGAAATATGGCTGACCTTGTTCGTACTTGACTGCAAACTGGGTGCCATAATCAACTCTCCAGCTGCCACATGCATACTCAAACAGGGTCTCACAGAGATGGATGACTGGTGCCCGAGCCATGGCCTACAGCTAAATGCCATTAGTTGCATAGTCATCCCCTTTGGGAATAGCAACATGCCGACACATTACCACATTGGTAGTACTCCATTACATATGGTAAGAGTTGTTAGGTGATTGGAGACATGACTTGTTTGTACTGTCGCCTTTGACATTCACGTTGCCAAAGTGGTTGGACAGACCTTCTATATAAGCCACCTTATACCATATAGTTTCACATGTAGATCAAGTGAGGTCATTGTGCCCCTATACTCTTCACAACCATGCTTGGTTAAAATGCCACATTTGGGGTGTACCTTACCCAACACCTGCAGCAACTGTACTGGCCACAGAAGTTCCTCACCAGACAGATGTAGGGACTCACACGGATGACCTGCTCAGTTCGGATGCAGTAACTCCAGCTATTCTCAGTCACTTACCACCTACTCGGATATGATGTGTGCCTATTGTTTACAGAAATACCCAACCCAGAATTACTGGACATGCTCTACCTCAGGATATCTGACTCCCTTGGAGCTACACACTCCAGGGACATATACCTCAGCACAGATGTTAATTGGACATGATGGAGGGACAGATTCTTATCCCAGGGTCTCCACTCACTCCGGATTGTGATCACAGTTTCACATAGGCAGAGCCACCCACTGACCACCTACAGGGGACATCTTGACGGCTGTGTGGGTGATCGTATGTTTACCCCTGGGACACTTTGTGTGTCCCTGCTAGACAGAGGAACACTAGCCAGTTGCTTTACTGGGTGGTTTCCTTTCTCCGTCTGTATTTGTAGGACGGTGACATCATCAGTCTTTCCAAAGAGGAATGCACCTCTTTTAGTGTGTTTTCCCAGTCTCCAAAAAGGGCACTCTTTTCAAAGACAATTGCACATCTACACACACCCCACCCACACAGTTAGCGTTTGCAGGATTCAAACCCTTACCTAACTATGTTATGATACTAGAGAGAAATGCATTAACACAGCGCGCTATTTGCCTTATGGGGTGGTTTTATTTCTCCTGCTGTATTTATAGGATGGTGACATCATCAGTCTTTCCAAAGAGGAATGTACCTCTTTTAGTGTGTTTTCCCAGTCTCCAAAAAGGGTACGCCTTTCAAAGACAGTTGCACACATACACATTCAGCATTTGCAGGATTCAAACTCCTACCTAACTATGTTATGATACTAAAGAGATATGCATTAACATGGCACGCTATTTGTTTTACTGGGTGGTTTCCCTTCTCCTGCTGTATTTATAGGATGGTGACATCATCAGTCCTTCCAAACAGGAATGTACCTCTTTTAGTGTGTTTTCCCACTCTCCAAAAAGGGCACTCCTTTCAAAGACAATTGCACACATACAAACACCCCACCCACACACACAGTCAGCGTTTGCAGGATTCAAACCCCTACTTAACTATGTTATGATACCAGAGAGAAATGCATTAACATGGCGCGCTATTTGCTTTTCTGGGTGGTTTTGCTTCTCCTGCTGTATTTATAGGATGGTGACATCATCAGTCTTTCCAAAGAGGAATGTACCTCTTTTAGTGTGTTTTCCCAGTCTCCAAAAAGGGCACTCCTTTCAAAGACAATTGCACACACCCCACCCACACACAGCCCGCGTTTGCAGGATTCAAACCCCTACCTAACTATGTTATGATACTATAGAGAGATGCATTAACAAGGTGCGCTATTTGCTTTACTGAGTGGTTTTACTTCTCCTGCTGTATTTATAGGATGGAAACATCATCAGACTGGACATGGTAATGTGTGTACACTTCATTTTATGCCATTCCAGGAATGGTCCATGTGGGTTGTCGGGTGTCAACAGCTTGAACAGGAACTCATAATCCTTACCTTGTGTGATCTATCTGTGGACACATTGACATTCCTTCATATGTCAACACATATTTATGCACAGCTTGTTAGTTTTGTGGGCACTATATGTGTCTGGGATGTTGATAAAGGGCTATTCAAAGTCTATGTGAGACATGTGTAGCTGTGTTCAATGATGTATGTCCTGGGTGGCTGCCTTGCAAACAGTCTTGTATGTTTGGGAACCATGATCCGCACATGAACATACCACAGTTAGTAGGGTTGTGTGTATGTCAGCTTCCAATAGCTCTGTTTATGACTTCAACCATGATGGACTACATGGCCTTGTAGATCAGATTTCATAGGCGTACTGGACTGTACTTACCATGGTGTGTTGTGCACCAACACTTGTGTGGAGTGCCATATGTTGCTGTAACACATTCAATGGTTCCACATCCTGTGTATGGGGGGGCGGGGCTCAGCTGACTGTTCAGGTGCAGGATCTGTTTGTTCTGTAGTTTATGCATAACACATATTGTGAATCAATGTATCCCACTTGCTGCCATGTTTTTGGCATTGGGGGTAGCTGTTCATCCATTCTACATGTGATATCTCCTGGTATGTTGATATGGACTATCGTCAGTGGGAGGTGTGTCTGTATATATGGGCCTGTCTGTCAGCATGTCGGCATTGTCAGTCAGGTACAGTTGGCCCTGACTCAGGACATATATGGGTGTACATTGCTATATATGACATAGCTGTCGGAGGTGTCATGATTCAGTCTGGACTCCTTCTCAGCTACTCTTTACAGAACACCAACGAACCTGAGCACTAATCCCTGTTATACTCTTTTACACACTTGACACCCTGCTGATCCTTTGTGATCTGGCTACAGTGTATGTCATCATAATATCCCGGCATGTCCAGGGGTCGGTTTCTTGTGTACTCTCCAGTCCAGCTGGTGAATATTGTGATGTTGACACAATGTCACATCTGCCTCATGTACACAGACAACCCTCTCCTCCTCCCAACAAACTCAGCTATATGTGTGAGATGCATCTATAGAGACATATGGGGTGCTGAACTCTCTCAACCGATGACTGGCACAGTCTATCAGGTGGTGAAGGTAACCACACACACCACATATCAGTCTCACATATCCTCTGGCGACAGCACTCAAACCACATTATCACACATAGACATACTCAGATGCTGTGAATTAACTCTGCCTAAGCAGCAGAAACCACCACAGTAGGCACACTCACAACTGCTACCCCACTACAATATCCACATATCACAGAGTTCACAATGTCAGTGTGCCACACAGTCACTGCCCTCTGGGCTAGACAACTCACCCAGTACACTTGTAATAGACGACACTTATTGTCAGACACACTGACGTACCACTCACCAGCCCAAACATGGGGAATAGTCACTTTGGGCTGTCTGTCGGGTGCCAGGATCTGCCACATAACACATGCAGTCAGGTCTCTCCAAAACAAGTACAGGACTGGCACCATCATTGTCCATGCTGGTGCATAAAACATCAGAAGTTACTCCCTGGACCACATGACATGGTACATGGAGGAACACTCTGATTATGTAGCCCAGGCCAGTATTACCCTGACCTTGTCTAGCATCTTACACCCAGCAATTATGATGTCAAAGTATGCAGACAAACATATCACGTTTAACAGTTGGCTAACAAATTGGTGTCATTCATAGGGAATACAGTGTCTGTCAGCCTGTGGAGACATGCTCGACATGCCACGTAGCTTCACTATGGACAGCTTGCACCTGTCACACTTGGACCTTCGAATGCTGGCTAAGGCTCTTGCTACCACCATAGTGCATTTGTTGAGCAGGGCTCAATAGACAAACCCACCTCCATAGACATTACAGGTTAAATGACACTAAGGGTAATGCTGTTCACCACCAGACGTGTTACCCTCCTATTCCGACCACTCAGGACTCTCCTCAGTATGGAGGATAGCGATATCTGTGCACTAACAGACGCCTAGTTCAGGCTCACATATGCACACCAGCACTACCAGGTTATGTTTCATACCATGCTTTCTGACCACAGGACTTGGAACGGACAACACAACTAGGGGGAATATCCATATAGATCACAGATACACACACCTCCGGGTTAGTAGCACTGCACAAAGCATCACAGACCATACATATGCAACTACCATTGTGCAGTACTGCCTTTCAGTTTGTTGCCTGCTACTGACCACCCTCCCATACTCAGGAACCACACTCGGCATTCTTGGGAACAGTGGGGAATATGAAGGTCTCCACAAACACCATTATATTGGGTGACTTCAAATACACTAATATTGACTGGGATACTACTCAAGCCCTACCACACCACCCTACAGTAACTACAATTTGTTAATTCATATGCTATGGCACACCCAGTCACCACAGCCACAAGGGGGAATACATATTGGACCTGATCATCACCAACATGGGGACTCTATGTTCTACACCAGCGATATACCCCTCATTGGTAAGGTCAGAACATACATATATCTCAATGGACATACATATACCCTCCACGCACCCATCCTGGGTATTCTTGGTGAACTTCTCATGAGCCAATGTTTCACTTCACCAAAGCAAGGTGGTATCCTTCAGAGACCCTGAGACAGTGGCAAATACAGCTCTGACTGCTGAGTCCTTTACATACACATTCTACGGACACCTTGTGGACTGCATGGATTGTGCTATCCCAAATAACAACAGGACTCACTCCTCCAATGGCAGGGGACCTGTCTGCTAGACCCCAGCCATTAATAAGCTGTACAACGTCAGGAGGAAGCTACTACATGATAGAGCACAATCCCAGACAGGGAAAGCATCTGTGATCTGTACTAGCAGACAGCTACAATCACTCATGAACTTATCTAAGGGCTGCTTCTCACGGACAATTGCACCAGACATGTAGGACTGTCACAAGGCCTTCTTCACTTATGTCAGGAACCTGGGTGGACACTCACTGATATGCTGTGTGTTACTGCATACTGACTAAACTTACCCTGAACCCACTGGCATTGCCAACATCCTGGCAAACAGGTTCAGTGCAGATGTCTCCCCCCATCCCCCCTAAGGAGCAACTATCCATCCCAACAGAGTGTAACCTCCCTGACATTACACAGTAACAGGTGAGTGCTGCCCTCCCCAAAGCATACATCACAGCATCAATGGGACCAGATGGTGTCCCAGCATGCATCTTACACGAACTTCATGACAGACGTGACCCTCACATTACATCACTGTGCAATATCGGAGTTACTACAGGATATTTACCCATGGAATGGCGTACAGTGACAGCGGTCCCACTACACAGAGTTGGTGCCACAATGGACCACAAAAAATATTGCCCTATAAGCCTAACTAGCCTGTTCTGCAACGCTATGGAGCGTATTGTCATGGGTCTCTTACACATACACATCGGGAACCTACAGACACTGTGTCCTACACATTTCAGCATTGTTGTGGGCAGATCTTGCCTCTTGAACATGTTTGTATTCTTTACACGGTTAACAGGTCCATCGACATAGGGACAGTTGTCCACACAGCCTACCTGAACCTTGCAAACGCCTTCCACACAATAACCCACTGGGCCATTATGCATAGGCTCACCAGCGTTGATATGGACACATCTCACATGGTGGATTGCTACCTGGATCAGGGTTAGCACCCACATGGTCAGAATTGCAGGTGCCATGTCTGACTATACACCAGTTACACATGGCATCCCACAATGCTCGGTCTTGGGACCTCTCTTGTTCAGTATATATTTGTCTGACGTACAGGCTACCACAGGGGGAATATGGCTGACCTTGTTCATACTTGACTGCAAACTGGGTGCCATAATCAACTCTCCAGCTGCCACATGCATACTCAAACAGGGTCACACAGAGATGGATGACTGGTGCCTGAGCCATGGCCTACAGCTAAATGCCATTAGTTGCATAGTCATCCCCTTTGGGAATAGCAACATGTTGACACATTACCACATTGGTAGTACTCCATTACATATGGTAGGAGTTGTTAGGTGATTGGAGACATGACTTGTTTGTACTGTCGCCTTGGACATTCACATTGCCAAAGTGGTTGGACAGACCTTCTATATAAGCCACCTTATACCATATGGTTTCACATGTAGATCGAGTGAGGTCATTGTGCCCCTATACTATTCGCAACCATGCTTGGTTACAAGGCCACATTTGGGGTGTACCTTACCCAACACCTGCAGCAACTGTACTGGCCACAGAAGTTCCTCACCAGGCAGATGTAGGGACTCACACGGATGACCTGCTCAGTTCAGATGCAGTAACTCCAGCTATACTCAGTCACTTACCACCTACTCGGATATGATGTGTGCCTGTTGTTTACAGAAATACCCAACCCAGAATTACTGGACATGCTCCACCTCAGGATATCCGACTCCCTTGGAGCTACACACTCCAGGGACATATACCTCAGCACAGATGTTAATTGGACATGCTGGAGGGACAGATTCTTATCCCAGGGCCTCCACTCACTCCGGATTGTGATCACAGTTTCACATAGGCAGAGCCACCCACTGACCACCTACAGGGGACATCTTGACGGCTGTATGGGTGATCGTATGTTTACCCCTGGGATACCTTGTGTGTCCCTGCTAGACAGAGGCACACTAGCCTAGACGTACATGGGATATCTTGTGTGACCTACTATTCACTGGCACAGTGTAGTAATCTGACAGGGTTGCAAAAGCCAAACACACTCTGGCTAGACTTGTACCTGCCCTAGGGTAGATAGCCTAGTATTGACCTCTGAATCTATGCTTATGTTCAGAATGCACAATATTTATTGCTGATACTGTTTGCAGATCTTTATCGACTTTGCTTTCACAGTTTCTATGAACAACTTAGGTATCTGCAGAACATATTTGATTATGACAGGGTTCCACTATATTATATATGTGTCTGTTGTCATGTAACTGTGTGCACAGGGTGGATTGCTGGATAGTGAGAGGTTCCTGGGTTTACACATGCAACTGCTAGATATGTGTGGCCCACTGCTGTACTCAGACATGGCCTAAGTGTGTGAGCATGCCCAGTTCAGGCTTTCCATGTTTTGTTGCCTGACATTTGTCTCATTTATTCAAGTGTGTGAGCATGCCCAGTGTGACCTTTCAGTATGTTGTGATCTGAGGTCCACTACATTTGTGGATGTGTGTGAACATGACCAATATTAACATTTATACTGTGTGTGTGTGTGTGTGTGTGTGTGTGTGTGTGTGTGTGTGTGTGTGTGTGTGTGTGTGTGTGTGTGTGTGTTGGAAGTCAAGTTCTATCCTTACTGCAGGACTCAGCTTTGTGTCAAAACTCAACAAGGATTATGCTGTGCCTGCAGGGTTTCCATGAGATACTTTGCATAGACATATCAACATTCCTTCATACTGGCGAACCACTGCAATGCTGTCATGGTTTAGTGGTTCAGTACTTTAACTATAGTGCACAGTATCTTGGGTTCAAGGCCCATCACTGCTTTATATTTTCATACTGAGCAGACCAGACTGCTTAAGGGCCAGTTAAGCAAATATGAGCATGTTGGCTTTTGTTCAGCTATGCCCTACTTAGACCAGGCTTGTCCAACATTGCTGAATATTCACCAACTTTGCTGGACGTTGCCCAATATTACTCAACATTGACCACAGTTGCACTAGTTGGTGTGTGCAATTCTGTTTGCAGAAACTACATGGTGGTAAATGCTGTTTAGCACTGCTTTACATTGCATAACACATGGCAATCATGCCTCAGGTGGTGCTGCAGGGCTGCCTATGTTGGATGCACATACTACACTCCCTGTACATGTTTGAAAGCAGGTCATGTCAACTTAGGCATCCCTTTTACTATATGTGTGAGTCAGAGGGAGGTATCATTTGCAGAGTTCCTACTGAGCCAGTGTATGTGCTATGCGCTGCCTCTTTGCCAAGGCCAAAGCATACTGGGCATGCCTCCTTCTGCCTACTGGGGCAGGCTCAGGTTGTTCCTCCTCCGAGTCATCCTGTGCCTGTGCAGGCCTTGGCAATGGTGGGGGGCTGTTTGGCCCTGCCCCATGCTGGTCCTGCTGCAGCTGATTTCGCAGGATCATATTATGTAGCATAGCACATACCATGACAATTTGGGTACATGTAGTTGGTGAGTACTGCAAGGCTCCACCAGATGTGTCCAGGCACCGGAACCATGACTTGAGCAGCCCAAACACACGCTCGATTACATTTTGTGTTTGTGCGTGTGCCTCATTATGGAGTTCCTGTTTAGGTGTGTGTGCGTTTCTGATGGGTGTCATCAGCCACGGCTCCAGTGTATAGCCAGCATCCCCCACTAGGTGACCATGTGGGATGTCCCCATTGGCAAATGTCTGGTACAGCTGCGTCAGATGCCAGATATGGGAATCATGGTAGCTTCCAGGACAGCCAGCACACACATTCAGTATTATGCCCTGGGCATCACACACGACCTGGCAGTTGATGGAGGGGAAGCCCTTGCGGTTGAAGTAGACCCTACCCCGCTCACCGGCTGATGCTTTGATGCATATGTGCATGCAGTCTATTGCACCCACTACCTCAGGGTATTCCGCTATTTGCTGGAAGAGACGCATATTGCTGGCAAATACCTCAAGGGAATTGGGGAAATATACATGATCACCGACATGTGCTGACACTGGCATCCAGGAACTGGTGCAGTACCCTGGATGCTGATGCCTGTGATATCCCCATCATATCACCAGTTGGTCTCTGGAAGGTACCTGTTGCTAATATTCTTAGGCCAACACATACCTTGGTTTCCACTGGGATGGGTCCCCTTCTGTTGGTTCTTTGTGTGAGGCATGGCCTGCACAGCTCAACAATTTGCTGCTGGAGGTCTCTGTGCACTCTATAGCGCTCCAGTAACTCCAGCTCATGTAGCTCCTGGTAGGTTACCCTGGGCCTGTACACTCTTCTCCCTCTCCTCACTGTGGGTTGTCCAGCAGCATTTCCATTGTCACCACCCTCAGCATCTTGCATATGTCGCCTTATAACAGCAATGGCAGCCCCTAACATGTCTTTGTCTCAGTAAAGCTTTTCCAGTTTTCACTTCTATTAGCTTACTGCAGTGTCTCTTGTGAGAAACATTATTGACTGTTGTTTGCAGAGTTTTAAGTGCTAGGCTGGGCTGGGCTAGTGTACTGCCTGTGTAATTGCCTGGTTCTGATTGTTTTCACCTGCTAGCTCTGCTAGTACTCCCTGGTAGCTTCCTACTATTTGTTGTGCTTCCTATTTCCTTTCAGTTTCCTCAGGGGGGGCAGTGCCGCGCACACAAGTGCAAACACGCTCACAGCAGCTCACACACGCGCACACATGCTTACATGGACTACAACTTGCTTATTTGGGTTAAAATGCGCGCACACCAGCGCAAACGCACTTACAACACTTTAAACTGCCTTATACATGCTTACTCCAGCTTATACGCGTGCACTCACGCTTTACACATGCACACACAGTCTTACTCGGGTTTACAGGTGTGCACAGGCGCGCATACCCACTCAGCAAGAAACTTTGGTGTTATTCATGGCATACACCTTCCATTTCTTGACTTTACCTAGCCTACCTGTTGACACACCTCTTTCAATGATGTGTAAATGACAGCTGACACATGCCACTCTGCTCCAATGAGCTTCCCTTCTTTCATACATACCCCACTCGTGATGTCACCTATCTTCTACTCTGTTACTCCCCTTATCCTACTCCTACACTCCACTGACTGTGCTCATTTGCTATGTAAACCTGCGATTCACTATCCTAACCTTACTTTGCATAGGATTGCCTACTAATGCTTGGTTACATCTCTTAGACTGTGCTTCCTCCCTTAGCAATCTCTACTCGGTGGACATGTTGTCTTCAGCCTGCCATTCCTTGCATTGCAAATTAACAATTTATATAAAATCCACATTTGTGGGGTTTAATTTTTATTTTTCTGGTTTTTAGAGCACAGCCTGTTTGTGCGGCACTGCGCTATGCTTAAACATCGGAAATCGGAGAGAAAAAATAAATTATTTTTTTTTCATATTGCATCAGGAAACATTGACATTGGCCATATATTTGGCCATTGGCATGCTTCTTGCACTGGATGCAACCTTTATTTGGAGCTGTCACAGCTCCGTTTTGATATTTGCAGAACGGTACTCAGTTGTCAACTGAGTACATTTCTGCAGATAAGACTGCTCTTACTCGGACAGGTTTGGGTTTCCTGAATCGCAAATCTACCTCATTTGCATGCCTTTCACCTGCAATTGAGGTAATTTGCATAACCCGGCCCTGTCCGTGTAAGAGCCGTTTAAGGAGCTCTCTTGCATGCCCCTGCAGGCTGTTCCTGGACCGCTCATCGGACATGATGGCTGCATGGAATCTTACTCTACTCTTGGACTCCATGCAAGCCATTGTGAATCTGGTCCTAAGTCTATTCAAACAACTGAAATATTAATTTTGGAGTTTCTGCCAATGATTATTAAAATATAGGGACTGCCCCCTATTTCCAGACCCCATAAATTAATAGAGTGGTACTTCCTGTAAGACTATGCTTCCTTTATACCTACCACCATCATCCCAGTCAGTTTTCTTCTTCTCCCATTGTTCTTAGTCTATTCTTTGTATTGTCAGCAGCATTCTGATATGGACAGCTTCCTCCTGTATCCCATGATCTGAGAGCTGCTGAAAGTAAAGAATAAACTCCCATGGAAGAAATTCTATACGCAGGAATATATGCAAGAGGGGTGAAATGGTTGGCAGGAATCTGACTCTCTCACACATGCATGCACACATACATGCACATGTACATTCACACAATCACAATCATGAACATTTGCACGCACAACTGTAGTCGCACATACACACATACACTCAAGTATGATGACATGAGGGTGAATAGACATGCACGTACAAAATCAAGCTCACATGCATACACACACATGCACATTCTTAACGGTTCTCACATCACTTTTCTTGAGGGACAACAGCTCATTTTCCTTTTTTTATGTTGCTAGTAGTAGAGATGAGTCAGAAGCTGAGGACACAGTCCAAGATTTCATTTATAGTGTGTGTGTGTGTGTGTGTGTGTGTGGTGAGGGGGGGCTCACCCTATAGTTCCAGCCCCCTTGTTTTCATACCAAAAAGAACAACTGAAAATGTTTACAAAAGAAGGGAGAAATAAGACATGTATCATGCAGACAAGATACAGAGGGAAGCAGCTTACATCCTAGCTCATAGGCTTTGATGCTGACGTTTTCATGGCTATTATGCTAAGTCAGAATTAATTATATGCTTTTAAAATACATCTTGTATTTAAACAAAAAAACAAAATATGTGAAGTAAGACAAATTCATAATACAATGCAGCTTAACTCTGTTAATATGCAAAATCTCTTTTTTCCTCTTGCATTTTATATGTGTGTGTGTATATGTATGTATATATGTATGTAGAAAAATAAAGCTGCATTTTATCTGTATCTTTTGTAAAGGAGATTAGATTTCTGCAGCAATGTATTGCCTGCTAAATATGATGAATGCTTGCATTTTTGCAAATATAATTCGAAACTGGGTTCCATCGTTGAAAGTTTATTACATGACATGGCAGTACTTAGACACAGGTCATATAATGTAACACATCTGGATGATGTCTATATGCCATCAGCCATTTGATAACATTACAGTTTGACAGCCACTAACACAAACAACTGCATACAGATAAAGAAAATCACCCAAATTCATGTGTTACTGTTGTAATACTCAGATAAGCCCACTCATCAGTGGAACACTGTGCAGCATACTTAAAATAAGTGATTTGGTATTACTTGTTTGCATGTGTGTTGCTGTGTTTATTCAACCTGCACATTATGTCTATACAACACTCACTAACAACTTATGCAGCAATCATAGATAATGCTACCACACAGTAGTTTCCCCACATTTAAGAAATTAAAAAAAATACAAGCTAACAGTAAGTATTCATCAGACATAAAAAAAATGTTAAAAGGCCACACAGGAAAAATATTGAGAAAAACCTTCAAGAAAACCCCAGACAGAGTTTGCAAGGACTTATTTATTTATTTAGTCCTGGAAAAGTACAAAATATTGCTACAGAAGGAGATCAGGTAACTTAACTTGAATACTATGAGTCATACTGGTATATTAAAATCAGACATGTTAAATAGCACAGTGGCTCAGCGGATAGAATTGTCACTTCACAGCAAGAGGTGCTTTGATTTGATTCTTGGCTGGGGTGACTTCTGTGTAGAGTTTGTGTCTCCTACCTGTGTTTGCATTGATTTCTTCCCTGTGGTCCAGTTTCCTCCCACATTCCAAAGACATGCAATAGCTGGACTGGACATTTTAAATTGGCCATAGGTGTGAATGTGCATGCAAGTATGTAGTACAGAAGAACAGTCAACATAGGGCTAACCTCCTGGTGCTGTGAACCTTGGCTGTAGATGATTGCCACTGTTAAGGGGACACCCTGACCCCATGTATAAAAAAATGGCGAAAAAAAAAAAATAATAAAAAAATCCCTCCCTGCAGCTTATAGTACAGATAAAACCACACTTTCAAATGATAATTTACTGATAGATATTTGAACATTGGTCGACAGTTTCCTCTTATTTAAGCATTATTTTTCTCCTGTGATTAGAATGCCTTTCGACCTCATGGAACTCCTTGCAAAACGCACATCTTCAAGATCAACAAAACTCCTTACCAATTTGTATTCCAAACTGATTAGGTATAAGCATTTAATATAATGTTCCCTTTGGGATGCATCTCGCTAGACACAGCAAGAAGTTGGAAAGACCATATACATTTCTAACTAAAAAGAACAAATGCTTAAAAATATGAGCTAGCAAGGCAGGCTGGAATCTTTATCTCTGTATTTAGTACCCTACAGACTCCTAAGCGGTGATATGTGTCTCTGTTATCCAGCCAAAAGAGATCAAGTATTGAAAGATCTCTGATAAGGAGTTGTACAAATACTAGGATCTGAGACACAAATCTATGTAAAAAAGTAAACAAAACAAGGTAAAGAGGCAGTGTTTTGTCAAGCAGTGACCACTCCTTCTCTGGAACAAACTTCCTCTCTAGATTAAGGAGGACAATTCAATATATTCCATCAAAGGAAAATAGATAAATGGATGGGCATTCTACTCTGGTGTGACTGGCCTATCCATCCTTTAAAAAGGAGGTAAGGCCTAGGGTAAGTATTGGCAAGGTGTTAATAGCCTTTTGGACCAATTGCCCTGTATATTCTATGATTCTATGACATATGCTTTTGCATAGTATGTATACAGCCACAATTTATTTTTCTATTCCTCTTAGTAATATTCTATATGTGTTCTATTGGGTCCACTTTGTAATTTTGATATACTGAAATCGTGAATTTCAGTATTTCAAAATCACAAAGCCGAATACTCACATTTCCGAAACCGGCAGAAGTTCGAAATTCAAAATACAAAAGCACGGATATTTTGAATTTCTGCTTCCGGTTGTACAGAATGTGGATGTCTGGGCTTAATTTTGGTAAGTATGTGTGTGTAAGTAGGTTAGTTAGGGGTTTAGTGTGTATGTGTGTGTTGTGACTGCTATTTGTGTGTTTGAGAGACTGTAAGATGTGTGTGTGAGTTTCCTTTGTGCTACTGTTTGTGCAATCTCTGAGTTAGAATATATAAGTATGGGATGCGCGGGGGTACAGCCCCCCACATGGGGGATGCAGGGGGGCTTATATGTAGTTTAGATTAGTTTGTTTGATTGTAGGAAGGAGTTTTGTGTATGTTTATGTGTGTACTGTATGTGTAACATGGGTACGGGATTTTGAATTTCGGGATTGTGTGTTTTTGAGTTTGTGAGTTGTGGTTGGGTTTTCGGCTTTGTGATTTTGGAATACTGAAATTCGAGATTTCAGTATTTTGAAATTACAAAGTGGACCCGTTCTATTATATGTATTCACCTACAATAACAGAAGCATCTTAGCAGTATCCAAAACTGGCCAACATTTACATAACCAATTAGAGCAATATGCATCATAACAAAAGAATATTTATTAGTCATTTATATCTAGAAAACAAATATGATTTATACCAATGCAGGAAAATTTAAGAATTTAGCTGAGACTGAATTGAATTCCAAAACAATATTTATTGGGAAGTCATAAGGCTAAAATCCAGTAATGTACCAATTTACAAAGCAAACACTTCCCCAGATAGTGTAAGTAAATGAGGAAATAAACAAGTCTTCAAAGTTAATATCATTTCCTGCTGCTCATTTTAGAAAATTAAGTAGATGCATGATTCTGTTAAATGTGACTGATGTGTAAGCAGCTGTTTACTGTGAACTTACAATAATTTCATTATTTTCCACGAAAACTGACAGTTCCACTCATAACTTTGCTAAAATACAAAAAAACTATTGGTAAAAGTAATAATCATCTGAAAGCTTGATTTTCCTGCAGTTAAAACTTTTTATTCAAAAACTTAATTTCTTTCTTTAAAATGAATAGTTAAGTAATTTGGAAAATAGTATCCAGTCAAGCTTCTCTGATTAAAAAAAGATTCCTAAAATGCCTCATCCAAGATCTTACTGCAAAGATGGAATAAATGCATCATAAAAATTAGTAATTTTTGGTAGCTCATGTTGCTTAATCAGCAAAGAAGATAATTAATGGAATAGTGACCTTTTTGAATGCTATTGATGTAAGACTGCATAAGGAAGTAATTCAAACTGAGTCTCTGTGGAACAAAATACTTTTTAAATTGAAAACGATAAAGGAGTGAGACCTAAACCAGAAGTAATAGCATAAGGATTATTGCCTTATCTGAAATGTTGAAGTCGACAATGTGACAAATGTTTAACTACATGGATCCAAAAAGCACTGAAAACCCTGTAATGGCTATTTACAGTACTGACAAAATGAACAGATCACTAACCAAAAAAATCTCCTCTGCAAAATCAAGGCTACTTGTTCTTATGCTATTATCCTAACCATGGACAAAAAAAAAATCATAAAAAGCTTGGTCTGTTGGTCCAGTTAGGGTAAACAATGCTGTAATAAGATAGAAAACTAACTATATGTCTATGGAAAATAAAATGACAACTAGTTATAGAATACTTTGAATCAGAGAGGAAATAAATGTTATATTTTATTTTTTACCAAGCTGAAATGGTTCTTCTAATCTTGTGAACATGTATGTGATAGTCTTGAAGAGGCAAAGGATTTTAATAAAAAAAACCTGCTCTAGATGAGAAAATTTGACCGATTTTTGTTAAAAACACAGTTCAAGACTAGAAGTTGGAGGACAAAAACGGCTTCTAAAAGGAATAAAAAATAAAGGAAGTCAGGGAATTAGCAAAATAAATCATATGTCCTTTACTCCACTATGATGTTTTATGAACCCTAAATATACATTTGCTTTACTTTATTGTAATTCTATTTGCTTTTACTGCATAATTCATGTTTTTTCTATTCTACCAATGGCAAGATAAAACTGCTAAAAAAATTGGTATGAATCATTTATTATCTTTTACTCTTATTTTTAAGTATGGAAGCCACGGTGGTACAGCGGTAGCTTTGTTGCCTCATAGCAAGAGGTTCTCCTGTTTGATTCACAGATGTAGTGCCTTCTGTATGGAGTCTGCATGTCCTCCCCGCAGTTGACTGGCCTCCAAAAAACATGCGTGAAAGGACGTGCCTTTGCTGAAGGTTGGGCATCAGGCTGGCAACTCGGCACCATAAAAAATCTACTGTCAATCATTAGCGGACTTGAGTTCCGCTGTGGCGACCCCTAACAGGGAAAAGACAAACAACAACAACTCTTATTTTTAAGTATGCAGTTTAAATATTACTTTATTATTAGAGAGTTAGTGGCTACTTAGTAGTGTCTGTTTCAAATTCATTTTATTTTACTTGAAAAGAAACAAACATGATTTCTGATAACACTGTAGAGGCCAGTGCAACTAGCTGCTTAATAGAATGCTGTGCATTCTCTTAAATTCCACATACTACTACACTACAGTGATGCATCAAATGCCCTGCACAAAATGGACATAACTGGTTTTGAAAACTGCAGTATGTGCAGTCTGAGATATAGACATATTGACATCACATTTATACTTAAAATTAAATTCAGATGTGGTGTAACACCAGATGATTTGAATAATTCATGCAAAGCGTCACAGAATATATTGTAGCCTCCCCAGGGACCATATTGATACTGTGTGTGTGTGTGTGTGTGTGTGTGTGTGTGTGTGTGTGTGTGTGTGTGTGTGTGTGTGTGTGTGTGTGTGTTTTCAGTATTGATGTTACATACTTTGTATCTATTAAATTGTACTTTTTCATGCAAAGTTAATTAGTAAGTCCATTACACTTTGTATGTAGAGTCCCCTGTCACTATCAAGACAGTAGCTATATCAGTAAACACATGCACACACACACACACACACACACACACACACACACACACACACACGCACACAAAACCCTCAAATCTTCTGCATCTCCAACACATTCAACTCATCAATGGCTGGTTTAGAGGTCTCTTGCCATACATTCATTTGGATGTCGGATGATTCATGTGCAGCCATTCCCGATATGTAACAAATACAATAATAGATTCCACTGATGTTCTCAACAGTATATTCTATATCATATGACACCTTAGCAATCTGTCTTGGATCTGTCTTAGATCTGGCATGCTGAACACTTGTCCACTTCATGTGAGTCAAGAAGATAAAATTACCCCACTGATATCCTCGGTTTCTCACAAGAAAAGGACAACATGGCAATTTTCAGGATTTGATTTTTTAACTTCAGCCAAAAAGCCAATTATCTCTTGCTGTTTGCCTCAGTTTCAGTGTTATACTAATATCCTTCTGTCACCAGTGTAGGACTAATACATACGGATAAGTCAGTGGAATAAATGCTGAACAAGTCATTCTCACATCATGATGACCAGAAGAAGTTTCCACTGATACAGCTATAACTTCCTTTGTCATGAACAAGGAAATGACGATAAAAATGAAGTCAAAGAACAAGGTTTGGAATTTAATATGGGAAACAACTGATGACAAAATGTGTTTTATTAACAGTGTGGCTCACTATAGCTGTCACTTCAAGTGGAACATATTGCATTGACAATTTCCTATAATGGAAATTAAAAGGTCAAAGCCCTAGTAAATCTAACATAAACATTAAACTTCAGCAAAATTTTGGATGTAATACAAATAGCAGTAGCCATCCTTTGTATTAATAAGAACACCACACTTCAGTATAAGCATCTTATTATTTTGGAGGGGGGCTTTGCTTCCATGCCTTCTTAATCTTCTGTAACATCTACTTGGACCCAAACTGTATAGCAATTTACATATGAAAACACTTTCTATTATTGTGAAAAAAAAAAACAGTTTACTATATTAAATATACTGACACATTGTGATCCCAAGCTATGCATTCAATTTTTACATATTTTTTTCATATATGGTAAGTGCATTTGTCTGCAGACGAATGACTGTACTTCATCAGACTGACCAAAAATAGAACTAATTTTCTTAAGTATAGTATTAGTCATCTCAGGACAAAAAGGACATGATTTATACACTTAATAAAATCACCCCTGAAAAGTCAGAAAAGTAATGAAAATGTTATGCAGTAAAATATCACAAAATAAGTCAATACACAAAACTAAGTTAAGGTTGTTCATTATGAATTGTGAGCCTTAAGGAGGCATTCATAATTGTTGTGTATACATGTAAAGGCAGTCAAAGTCAACGTAAACCTTATTTTCATTTAGAACTTCGTATGTGTAGCCTAAACGGAATTTTGTGCATCAGCTGAATTTTTGAGATTACAAAGGAAAGTGAAACAACACATACAAGTAGAGGAATAAACATAACTAACAAATACAATATTACTCCCAATACATGCAAGATTGAGCAGAGACATTTACCAACACTCATATGTAAAGAATACCCTCCCCTGACTTAAATTAACTACTCTAATTAAAGTAAAACAAAACACACTACAGATTGAAATGCCTAAGTTACGTCTAATATTGCACTTGAACGAGTTAAATAACACTGACTATGCATATCATAAATAAATACTGCACTTACTTGGAATATATGTCAGTATATATTGCATAAATAAATAAAAATTGAATTATGTGTCCAGACCCCTGGGACTAGTCCTCGGGTTCAGAAGTCTAATCACTGTAGGGTAGAAACTGTTACTGAATCTTGTAGTCTTGCAGCGGATGCTGCGAGATCTCCTGCCCAATGCCAGATGCTTAGACAGTACATGTGCAGGATGAGCGCTGTTCTCTATTATTTTGGTGGCCTTTCATATACTTCTTGCAGGATAAAGCTGTTATATTGATGGAAGACTGGAACCTCTTACCTTCTCTGCAACCCTCATCACTCTTTATAGCACCTTCTTTTCTGTAACTGTGATGCTTCCAAACTACACTGTGAAGTTGCAGGTGAGGATACTGTCTAGTGCACCTCTATAGAAGGCGGAGAGAATATGAGAAGGAAGCTTAGCTTTTTTCAGCCTTCTTAAAAAGTGGAGGGATTGCTGCACTTTCTTGACTGGCTGGCTGGTGTTTCCCAACTATGACAGATCCTCTGATATGTGTACACCCAGGAAATTTGTAATCATAACCCTCTCCACACTCTCACTATCGAACTGGAGCACTGGGTGGTTTGTTCTCCTTTTCCTGAAGTCAATGATGATCTCTTTGGTCTTTCTTCCCCTCACACCAACTGATCACAGATGCCACCTCCTCTCTGTATGCCCTTTCATCCTCATTTGTGCTGAGTCCCACAACTGTGGCGTCATCAGCAAATTTTATGATATGGTTGGACTTGTGCTTAGCATAGCAGTCATGGGTCAGCATGGTGAATAACAATGGGCTGAGAACACATCCCTGTGGAACTCCAGTGTTAATTGTGAGGATCTAATTACAGATATGTTTACTGAATCCTAAATGTGACAGTTTTTAAATCAGCTGCATTACCGTATTCAATGCAGAGCTGAAGTCTATGAATAGCATCCTCACATAGTTGTCTTTGCCCTCTAAACTCTCAAGGGAGATGTGTAGTACTACTGATGTGGTATCGGATTTGGCTTGGTTAGCTCTGTACACAAATTGCAGAGGGTCAAAATCAGGAGGTAGGCATGATGAAAGATGCTTTTTGATCAGCTGCTCAAAACATTTCATTAACAATGGATGTCAGAGTGACTGGTCTGTAGTTGTTTGGGCTGGAGAAAGTGTTTTTCTTAGGTAGTGGGGGGATGTTAGTTTCATTGAAACATGAGGGGTGTTAAATATTTCCTTGAGCACTGTGCATAGCTGATCAGCACAGCCTTTTAACACCTTGTCCCGTACGTTGTCTGGGCCAGCAGCCTTCCTGGAGTTCAGTCTCCTTAGCTCTCTTCTTACCTCCTCTGTGCTGAGGCTGAGTACTGCATCCTTCTCATCTGTGGGTAGCCTTAGTGCTAACTTGTTGTTTCTTTCTTCAACTCTTTTAAAGAAGATGATCAAACTGTCTAGGAATTTGATGCTGTCCCCACATTGCGCTGACCTGATTTTGTAGTTAGTGATCTCCTGCATGACTTGCCATAGTCTATTTGGATCCTTCATGTCTTCAAAGTGGCTCTGAACCTGTCTGCCATACTCCCTTAGCCTCCTTTATACCCATCCTCTGATCACCTCTTTCCTACACTTAGGCATGCTTTGTTCTTAGCCCTGTAAGCTGCATTTCTGGTCTGGAGAGAGTGTTTTTCTTAGGTAGTGGGGTGATGTTAGTTTAATTGTAGCATGAGGGATGTTAAATATTTCCTTGAGCACTGATCACAGCAGCTGCCAATTCCCTTCAGCTAGTGGTGTATCTCATTTGACCACTGTCCCTGCGAATGGATTCTCTCTCAGTCCTCCACTTGCTAAATCCTTGGCCATTGGCTGAATCTGCAGTGGAGAAACTAGCCACAAGGACTCAAGGGCTTTGGAAAGAAGATAGGTTACTTGACCACTGTCCCTGTGAACAGGTTCTCTCTCATTCCCCCACTTGCTGAATCCTTGGCCATTGGCCGCATCTGCAGTGGAGAAACCAGCCACAAGGACTCAAGGGCTTTGGAAAGGTAGGTTGCTTGACCATTGCCCCTGCGAACGGGTTCTCTCTCAGTCCCCCACTTGCTGAATCCTTCACCATTGGCCGCATCTGCAGTGGAGAAACCAGCCACAAAGACTCAAGGGCTTTGGAAAGAAGATAGGTCACTTGACCATTGTCCCTGCGAGCGGGTTCTCTCTCAGTCCCCCACTTGCTGAATCCTTGGCCATTGGCAGCATCTGCAGTGGAAAAACCAGCCACAAGGACTCAAAGGATTTGGAAAGAAGATAGGTTACTTGACCACTGTCCCTGCGAACAGGTTCTCTCTCAGTCCCCCACTTGCTGAATCCTTGGCCATTGGCCGCATCTGCAGTTGAGAAACCAGCCACAAGGACTTAAGGGCATTGGAAAGAAGATAGGTTTCTTGACCACTGTCCCTGTGAACGGGTTCTCTCTCAGTCCCCCACTTGCTGAATCCTTCACCATTGGCCGCATCTGCAGTGGAGAAACCAGCCACAAGGACTCAAGGGCTTTAAAAAGAAGATAGGTTACTGTAGGTGTCAAGCTGCAGTTACTCTTAGCCAGCTACTGTAGAAAGCACCTGGTCTAAACCAGAAATAACTGGCTCTACCCACGGCTAGGGATGGCAGATGCACCCCCACCTTCATCTGCTGTAAATACATTCCCCAGTTAACTTTTTTTTTCAGTTATCGGTAAACCAAGGTAAAGCTCTAGGCAAAAAAAGCTAACCCAGTAAATACACTGGAATTGCCCACTTTTAAAATAGAGACAAAAAGGTACTTAAACTGCCACTTTTGTCTGCTTCAAACTAGGTATCTACCCAGAAAGGACACAACTGAAATTAGGTCTATAGATTGTTTTCCCTACTAGATTCTAACTCCTAACAATTTGGCTGTTTAGACACTTACCCTGCAATCTTTAGCCTGAGGGGGTTCTAGCCCACTCTGTTCGCTACGCTCACTTCACTCCCCTCCCTACTCCCTATTCCCACCCACCCCCAGTACCTCTACATTTATTCTTACCCATAACCCCACCCCCAATTGCCAGCAATTAGGCTACACCACTAGTCACCCCCTCTCCCTACATCCAACACAATCATGCTACTAACTAATATAATAACAATCCTAACCTGCGTAGTTCTAGCTCACATTACATCCTACCAAGTCTCCACAGTCACATGCCCCAACAACTTCCACTGTACTCTCTCAGCACCCTCCCTCCAACATTTACACTATAACTACACAACCCTTGCCACCAAAACCTTCCTCCAAGTACACACACTCCATTAACAAATACCTAACACACTCAAACATAAAATATTCCTAAGATACCATGAGCAATTTACTATGTATATAAAACATATCCTAAACACTCTCTATAAACTATCCCTCGCTGGAGACATCCATCCAAACCCTGGACCTCCCAAATCCAACCCAACCTCAAACCCTAGTCCAAGCAACCCCACCACAACCAACTCCTAGCCAACAAGAAAACAACAGACCTACTTATAATGTCCCTAAACATCAGAAGCATATGAAATAAAATCCAAGAACTACACGCCAACATAAGCATATATTCCCCAGATATTCCCTTCCTAACTAAAACCTGGCTCAAACATCACATCAATAGTGAGGAAATACGTCCACCTGAGTACAACATCCTTCGCATAGACAGGTTGTCCAAAAAAGGAGGTGGTGTAGCATTGATATTTAAACACCACCTCAATATTCAACTCCTGAACTCATCTGCCCCTCACCACAACAATGAAGAAATCCTTTATGCTAATCTCAAACTAAACCCAAACAAAACAATCAATATCATAGGATGCTATTTCCCACCAGGGCAAAATATCACACCCCTAGAAAATCTCCTGAGCTCAGCTACTCTGTCTCTGTCCCAGGAAACCATAATTCTCAGGGACTTTAACATCAACTCACTATCCTGTAATAACAGTCTCCCAACCATTCGCCTTAATCTCCATGGGTTCACCCAACTCATTCAATCCCCTAACAGAATCAACAAAAACCCTAACAATCATACCTTACTTGACTGGATCCTAGTCAACAAAGCCCCTCACTCTTACCTAGCAGGCTGCTTACCTGACAGTCTTAGTGACCACTCCCCCACTTTCCTAATTCGGCACCACACAAGCAGTCTGCAGCCCATTATCCACAGGAAAATACAGAACAAGTCCAACTTCAACCCCAACTCCTTCATCTCCTCCCTGCAAAAAATTAACTGGTCACCACTAAAATACCTCAACCTAGATGAGGCTGTCCACTTCTTCAACAGTACCTTCCTCTCCATCCTAAATACCCATGCTCCTGTAAGAAATGCCAAAGTCAGATCCAGGCATGCCCCATGGTTACAAAAGACCACCAGAACCCTAATGAAATCCAGAGATAAGGCCTGGGAGTACTGGCAACTAACAAAAAATAACTCAAATAGGGAATCATTCCTTGAACTGTGCAATAAAGCCAAAAAGCATATAAAATTAGATAAATCTCTCTACTATAAATCCACCCTAAACTCTACCAACCACAACTCTAAGCAATTCTGATCCACTATTAACAATATCCTCCACCCAGGGAAGGTTGATAACCCCCAGACTTCCATTCTCCCCTCCTGCAGCAGTATTGCTGAATCCTTCAACAAACACTTCACTGAAACTATAACATCTCTGAACAAACAACACTTCCCTACAACAACCCACCATCTCCTAACCCTAAACCCACACTCTTCTTTTCTTCTTCACCTCAGTACCTACCTCCAACATAAAAAGACTATTGTCAAAACTTAAACCTACCAAAATCGCAGCTGACAACCTCCCCTCTGCATGCTTGAAAACTGCATCTGATACACTAGCCTACCCGATTTCAATTCTAATCAACCATTCCATAACAGAAGGCTATGTTCCCTCAATATGGAAAATATCCCACATCATTCCCCTCCACAAAGGCACCCCCTCCACTGACCTCTCCAATTACCATCCCATTGCTATCCTTGCCCCTCTCTCCAAGATACTTGAAAAATGCATCAACACCCAGGTCTCCAACTATCTCCTAGCTAATAATCTCCTCTCCAAAACCCAACATTGTTTCAGGCCATATCACAGTACTTCCTCTGCTCTGCTGTCCTTCGCCAACACTATACTTCATCACAAAATCAATGGCCTCTTCTCTACTGCCATATTTCTAGATCTCTCAAAGTCCTTTGACATGGTATCTCATGAGCTACTACTTTCTATTCTCCCCAACCTCTCCTTCTCACAACTAGCCTGCAACTGGTTCCACAGCTATCTACATGGATGCCAGCAATCAGTAATCTGGGACAATAACACATCACCTCACCTTCCACTTACTCTCAGAGTTCCCCAAGGGTCTATCCTTGGCCCTCCGCTATTCTCACTTTTCACTAACAACCTACATACTGCCACCACACAAGCATTTCTTATACAGTACGCAGATGACTCTAGTCTCATCAGCTCTGCTCCCACTCTACCAGAACTACAACAAATCACACAGGAATCATTCTCTTCTGTAGAAAGCTGACTATCCAATGCTCAGCTCCTACTCAACCCAAGTAAGACAAAACTTCCCCTGTTCCAACCTTCCAAAGCCACCCAAAACACCCCCCATTTTAACATCCTTGCCAAAGACAATACCATCACATCTCCATCAGAACACACAAAATTACTTGGTGTGGAAGTAGACAAAAAACTTAGATTTAACACCCAAATATCTCTTACAATAAAAAAGTTCACAAGAAGCTTGGTGCATTATATTGAAGCCGCCAATTCCTATCCAAAGAGGCTAGAATCTCCAGAGCCAATTCCCCGCTAATCTCCACCCTACTCTATGCATCCCACATACTTACCAACCTTAGACAAACAAACCTACACAAGCTGGATGCTTGTTACAACAAAATTGCTAAATTTGCCACTGGAACCTCCTACCACAGCCATCATTGTATCTCCCTTAAAGAACTAAACTGGCTAGAATTTCCACAACTCCTTCACTTTAATCAACTCACCTTCGCTCATAAACTTATTAACCACCCCCTTAACATCTCTTCCATTCAAACTCTTCTCCAACCCTATCACCCCACTAGGCCCCTAAGATCAAGCAACAAAAATCAACTCACTGTTATCAAACCCAAAAACTCAGCAGGAGAAGCCATATTTTCATGTACCATATCTAAACTTTGGAACAATCTTCCACCCTCTATAACTACTCTACCTTCCAGCAGCCTTTTCAAGACTGCACTCAAATTCCACTTAAATTTGCACTGGCTTTGTCCTTGTTCTAACTCAGACTAACACCCCCACCATTATGCCCCCCCCACCTAGACTTTTAACCCAACTATACTACCGCCGCTACTAACCACAGTCATAGGAACACCAAACGAGGATCACCACGATGTAAAAATTTTTAAGATTTTATTGGAAATAACAAGCGCTTTCGCATATGGACTGTATGCTTCTTCAGGTTATAATAATTAATGAACAATCAAATGCTTATATAGCAAAAAACCATCTCTTAATTTCCCGCTTATTCTTCATTCAATTAATTAATCGAACAATAATTCATTTAGCATCAGCTTGTTTGGTTAAAAAGACATTTGCTTGAAAGCTTTCATTTAAAACTTCATATTAGAACATATGTATAGTGATGCTTTGGCTCACTTCTGAAAAGTATATATATATGTTTTCAGTATTAATAAATAGATAAATGCTTACTTAAGATGCGTAAATACTACAAAGAGCAAAACTAAACAATAATAAACACATAATATAATGAACTATGTGCTCTTAAAGTGCAAAGAGTACATCAGAAACATACCTGATGATCAACAACATGTATCTTATCTATACATAGGTCACTAGATGTTTAAAAATGTACAGTATTTATATGAAAATAAATATAAATATAAAAATAAACATGAGAATGTAGATATGTACTTGATGTGAAAATATATACTGAAAAATATAGATGTTAATTTCAAATGTATTATATCAAAAATATATAAATATGTGTGTAAATATAGAAATATAAATGTAAAAATATAAAAATATATATAGACTAATCATTAATAGCATATTGTGTTATAATAATCAAATGATCAAGTGATGTATAGTATAACACATTTGAATCACTAAAATCTTTAAGCATGTGTTACATTAAGAAGTAGTATATTATTAGTATAAAAATATATAGACATAAATTTAATAGCTTCATATTAATGTAGTTAATAAAATCATCACAGATAAAACAAACAAACTAATATGAAAATATCAGACTTGTATCATGAAAAAAGGGGGGGGGGGGATAGACTTCTTTTAAAATCAGAAAATATTTGAACTATCTTGAGGCTAGTACAGATTTTAAACTAATTGTGCTATTTAATCCTGGAAGTATATGTGCTCTAAGTCTCAAGATCCATTCAAGTCCACAGTCAGGAATAGCTAGTTGTCTTTACATACTTTAACATCTTGTCTGACAACTTTGTTACTAATATTATAAATGACAAGAAACTATCTTAACTTGCAACATTTTCTGTATATACTGTTGATAATCAATATTTTGTTATTGTATTAAAGCCATCAACCTGTAATGTTGTTTACTATTGCTGCAACTTTGTATCTCTATCATGTACATGATGTGGAGTTTTTCTCCCAGGGCATCCACTGATAAAGGACCTGCTTCCAGTCAGAATTTCCTGGTAAACAAATGTAAATAAATAAATAAAAAAATAATTTCTCTCCTTCAGAAGCTCATATATTTTACTGATGAGTCATGGCTTCTGGTTAGGTCTAATAGTGATACTCTTGGTATTTGTAACCCCATCAACACAGTTAGAAATGTATGCAATCACTACCTCAGTGTATTCATTTATGTTCAGATGCTGATACACTGTGGTTGCCTCCTTGAACATATCCTAGCTGGTTCTTTCAAAGCAGTCTTGGAGGGCCACCATAGCCTCCTCAGTCCATACCTTGATTTGTTTCTTTGGTGATTTTTCTTTAACCAGTGCAGGTTTGTAAGCTGGCAATAGCAAGATGGTATAATGGTCAGTTTCCCATTTGTGGAAGTTGCACTGCTTATAAGTTTTCTTTAAATTTATGTACAGCTTGTCCAGGATATTATCACCCTTTGTAGGAATCTCCACATACTGAAGGTAGTGTGGGAGTACTTCTTTCAGATCTGCTTTACGAAATTCACCAGCTGCCAAGTGTACAAAGTCAGGATATTTGCTTTGAAGCTCACCCATGTGATTGCATAGTTTATTTAGAGTGTGTCATCACTGTTTTAGTGTGACATCACAATTGACACATTCTTACAGCAAAAGCATGATTTGTAGAGGCCATTAATGCCAATGCACAAAGGCCACAATTAAACTTATATAAATTAAGTTATATTCAGATACAAATGAGATGAGAAACAATGTAAAACAGCATATGATTTTAAGTCCTGTCTCTGCCTGTATGTGATACGTAGTCATATTCTGGTGTGTTTCCATGCCATCCACAGATACTTTATTAAAAGCAGAATCACCATTTTTCCATCTACTTCCCAATCAGTGAAAAAGCTATCTCTTGCTGCTAGCTTCACTATTTCCTATTGTGAGGGGCTTGTCTTGACCAAGCGAAAACTGCAACAAGCAGTGCTCATCAGCCAAAGAGGAGGAAATATAGGCAGAGACTAACTAATAATTTTGATAATCAAGAAATCTTTGACAGGTTGAGAGTGGACAGGGATATCATAAGCATCTTGTGACCATGTATGGTCCCCACACACCTACTGGTTTTTCTATCCCTATGGATACTAAGGCATGTATAGCCCTCACTATACTTGCCAAAGGTACCTTCCAGAGACAGCCTGGTGACATATTTGGTACTTATCAGGCTTCTGCCTCAAGGATACTTTAGCTGTTCCTTGACTTAATCTTGGCACATGTGGATCAGTACATCTATTTCCCAGTATCACCTCAGGACTGAGCCTGGACTATGAGTGTATTTGTTAGGGTGACACATTTCCCCTAATGTGCTTGATGTAATAGATTGCATGCATGTTACAATTAGGATTCCATATGGTCTATGGTTACCACAATAGGAAGGGCTACCAATCTATCAGATGCCAGGCAGTGTGTGATACATGGTGGTACATTACCAATGTCTCTGCCCAGCATCCTGACAGTGGACACAATTATCTGGCACATTAGCACTCATAACCACATCTTTCTGCAAGGTAGGATGCCCAGTGGTCATCTTGTTGATAAATGATAAGAGGATATTTTTAAACATTTATTCACCACAAAATGTATTCTTTAATACTAAATTGCTTTTCCGTTTGCCTCTTCCCCTTCTTTTCTTTCTTTCTTTTTTTCCCATTCCTCTTCTGGTGATGCCAGATATCCACTGGAGCTATGGATTATGATACAAGTGAGAAATCCAAGTGAAGCTGTGGAAGATAATTTTAATAGAAATCAAAAACAGCAAAATAAGCAGACTGGAACACAGCTCTATTGTGTGTGTTATAATAATCCAAACTTAAAACACCATATAAAAATACATATAAAACAAGGTAAGTGCTTTCACATCTACAAGCAGATGCTTCATGTTAAAAACAATATTCAGGCACCTGGATGAGTGCAGGGGTGCCCTTCACTATGATCCATCTATTGCATACAGGATGTTTACTGTATTTGCATTATGCACAACAGAATCATGAACCAGTCTGATAGTGAAGTGAACCATGTTGTCACTGGAGCTCACAGATCCAGTTATACTGTAATAATTATGACCAGAAGGCAGCAGTAGTAAATGACCATGTGGCAGGCATGTACACAACATAAGAATGTGTAGGTAAAGTGACGGCATCTAGTCCAAAACTGTGCACCATGACATTTAGATTAGTTTTCCTCATTATACCCACTCCTCCAGGTTAGTGGCACAGCATGATGCTTCAGAGATCATCCACATGCACCTAACAATGGGCAAAACTGCTATTCAAATTATAGCTTGCTACAGATCACCCACCATGTCCCAGGACCCCCACTCCGCATTCCTGGAAACACTGGGAAACAAAAAGGCCCTACAAACCACCCTGATATTGGGTGATTTCAATTACCCAAACATTAACTGGGAGAACTACTGAAGTACAAACTCCCTTGCCCAACATTTCCTAGAATTTATAAACTCAAACACCTTGGATCAACTGGTCAACACCCCCACCAAAGGTGACAACATATTGGACCCGGTCATCACCAACATGGGCAATGGGTGTTCCACACCGGAGGTCAACCCTACGCTGGTTAGATCTGACCATAAACTAATCACTCTGGATATCCACATTCTGCCACCACCCCTGGTCAAAGAAACCACCGTGAAAAAATTCTCAAAAGCAAACTTCACGTTACTTAAAACCGAGGTGGAAAGTTTCAAAGCCCCCATGCTAAAGGATAATGTGGTCCAAGCTGCAAAATCCTTTACTAATGCACTCTATGGGCACCTACAAGAATGCATGGATCATGCTATCCCAAACAAAACCAAGACTCACTCCTCCAAGAAGAGGAATCCAGTCTGGTGGACCCCTGCCATAAACAAGCTATACAATAGAAGGAGGAAACTAGTACAGAAAAGAGTAAAATCCCAAGATGGGAAGACATCCCTGATCAGTATCAGCAAGAAACTACGTTCCCTCATAAAATCATCCAAGGCTAGCTTTGAAAGAAAAATTGCCATGGACTCCAAAGATAATCACAAGGCATTCTTTAGCTATATCAGGAATCTAAGTGGCAATTCTCAGATCTGCTCAGAGTTAGTGCAGAATAGCACAAAATACACTGAACCGACCGATATAGCCAACATCCTGGCACACAGGTTCAGTGCAGACTTCACCCCCCTCTTACCCCAAAAGAGCCCATAACTATACCAGAAGAATGTAGTGCCTCTGAAATCACAGACACTCAGGTTAAAACAGCCCTCTCCAAAGCCAAAAACACAGCATCAGTGGAAGCGGACGGTGTCCCAGGCTGCATCCTACATGAGCTCAAAGATGAACTAACCCCTCACCTAAACACACTGTTTAAACTCAGCCTCTCCACAGTCTATGTGCCACAGAGTGGTGCACAGCAACAGTTATTCCACTCAACAAAGGTGGAGCACAATGGACCCTGGGAACTATCACCCTATAAGCCTGACTAGCTTGGCCTGCAAAGCTATGGAGTGCATCATCATGGATCTTATTAACAGAGACATTGGAAACCTCCAAACAATGGACCCTACCCAGTTCAGCTTTGTCAAGGGCAGATCATGCCTCCTAAACCCGGTGGACTTCTTTGAGACAGTTATCAAGGCTAGGGAAAGGTGGTCCACACAGCTTACCTAGACCTTGTAAAGGCCTTTAACACCATTCCCCACTCAGATATTATAGACAAGCTCACCAGCCTGAACACAAACCCCTACATCACGAGATGGGTTGCCAACTGGCTCACGGATAGAACCCACATGGTAAGAGTTGTGGGAGCTAGGTCTGACTCTAAACCGGTTACAAGTGGTGTTCCCCAGGGCTCAGTCCTTGGACCCCTCCTGTTTGGCATATACTTCTCAGAGGTACAGGCAAGCACAGGACGACTATGACTGACCAAGTTCGCAGACGACTGCAAACTAGGAATCTTAATTGACTCTCCAGCTGACACAAACATCTTCCAAAAGGGTCTCACTGAGACAGATACCTGGTGTCAAAACCATGGCCTCAAGCTAAATGCCAAAAAGTGCATAGTCATCCCCTTTGGAAAAAACAAAG
The DNA here is from genome assembly GCF_019279795.1 of Protopterus annectens. Lineage (NCBI taxonomy): Eukaryota > Metazoa > Chordata > Ceratodontiformes > Protopteridae > Protopterus > Protopterus annectens. The sequence goes on along the minus strand of NC_056742.1, from coordinate 25,456,862 downwards.
TACCCACAAACTACCACATAGGTGGTAGCCCCCTAAATACGGAAGACGTAATAAGGGATCTGGGGACCCAAGTAGATAGTCACCTCTCCTTTGATAATCACATTGATAAAGTGGTTAGAAAATCCTTCTATGTGACCCACATAATCACAAAAGGGTTTGCATCCAGATCGAAAGAGGTCATTGGGCCCCTCTATGCATCACTCATCAGACCCAAAATAGAGTACAATGCCCCATTTGGGATGTACCTTACAAGACACCTGCAACAACTGGCAAAACCACAGAAGTACCTCACCAAGAGGATCACTGGCCTCTAGCAGATGCCCTATGTAGCTCGAGTGAAAAAACTCCAGCTGTACTCGGTTGCATACCACCTACTCAGAGGTGATCTCTGCCTGACATACAAGGCCATGTCCAACCCAGAATTGATGGACATGCTCCACCAAAAGAAAACCATATCCCGTTGAGCCATACGCTCCAGGGATCTAAACCTCACCACAACAATAAATAGGATGTGCTGGAGGGATAGATTCCTGTCACAGAGACATCTCATGCTCTGGAACAAGATTCCAATCTACATTAGGCAGAGCCCCTCGCTAACCCTCTTCAAGAGAAACCTTGACTAGTGGATGGGAAACAGAATGTTTACCCCAGGGATCACTTCAATGGCTCTGCTGGACAGAGGTACAGGGAACTAATCTAAGGGGGTGGCGAAAGTCAACACATTCTAGCTAGGCTTATAAATGCCTTCGGGCAGATAGCCTAGTACCTACCTATGAACCTATGAACCTATAAAAAAATACATATAATATAATTGACTTGTGCAGTGACATTTGTGCTATGCTGTGTGGTACATAGTCTTCTGTCACTGTTCATCAGACATTTCCTCTTGTCTTTAATTATATTTATTTATTTCAGAACAGGTACTTATATTATTTTTTATAAAAGTCATGCCTGACTCACCGATTCAGTGATGTTGTAATGCATCATATAAAGATTAATTACAGTTTGAACTGTTTTGTACAAGAAATGTTGCTTAGGGACTGCACGTAAGAATGCATGTTCTGAATCACCTGAAATGGTAACAGTAATAAAAAGTGTTATATCAATATCTGACTGCTTTGAATTTGCCAGTGTCTAAACTTGCATTTACTATCAGCTCATACTTGGCAATTGAATAAACAATATTTTTCATGATGCTTTTTATTATGCAATGTCCTGTTAATTTTCACTATCAGATATTAGAAATGATTTACTGTCTTCTTAAGCTACAGCACATAAAAGTATTTCACTTTGTCATACACAATAACTTGTGTTCTCAGCACTGCACAAATGATGATTTAGTTCTAAGGTTGTGACAACAGTGCTAGTGTAGCTCATCAGATACGCATGCAATATTTGTTTTATGTTGAGTGTAATTGTCAGCTTTACCACTGTGGAACTGAAACTCCTGAAATGGATGGGCTAATAATGGTGTAAAGCAGTGTAATTTGAATGCTATGCCCTACACCTTCCTTTAAAGATATTTCTTTAATCGTAAGCACTACCATTATTGAAAGGAAATGCATACACATGCAAAGTGTCTTAATACTTGGTTGCATTGTCCACACAGGTATTCTGCAGCATATATATATATGTATATATATATATATATATATATATATATATATATATATATATATATATATATATATATATATATATATATATATATATATATATATATATATATATATATATATATATATATATATACATATATATGTGTGTGTACGTGTGTGCATGCGTGTGTGCGTGTGTGTGTGTGTGCGTGTGTGTGTGTGTTGTAACCCCAGTGCCACTGGTGGAATGAGTAACATCCAAAACAGATTACAAAACAAGGAGCTGAATCCACAAACACTTTAATGATTCACAAATAAATACAAATTAGGCATTTTCATCCATTAGGACTTCATCAGAATAAACCTGTGACTTAAACTTGATCATTTATATAATTTCTCAGAAACCCAATTGAATCCAGCTTAATTGATTAATTACTAATTCAAATATATCCACACTTTTAAAGCCACATGTACAGAAATACATTATATATAAAAAAAGTCAATAGCTTACATATACCCCTTTCCACTGTATTTTGAAAAGAAGAAGAGGTTTGTGCACTTATTGGTGACAGCGTGGTTGTATACATTCCCTTTCCACGGTATGCAGTACTAGGTGTTTTCACTTTATCTTGTAATTTTTGTACTATTGTTAAAGACATTTAAAAATTATTTTTTATATTTATATAAAAATATATATTTATATTGTAAATGAGTGTATATCCACATATATGTATGCATACATATATAAAAACAATGAATTATAAATAAAATCAATGAAAATAGAAAAGTGTGTTTATACTAAAAAATAATATTGGTGAAATTTAAACATAAAAATTTATTGACAACTATTCCCTGGTATGTTAATTCAAAGAACCACCGATCATTGTTAAAATATATGTATATATAAACTCTGACCATTTCACACATATAAAGGGTCTACATGTCAAAGGTTGCTTTCAATCACAACAAACTTCTGATGGAGACCATATCATTAAGGCCAAGGTCATTTGTAGAACTAAGTATTAGCTGCCATCTAAGCTCTTTTAATTCTAATAAATCTTTTCATGGTCCTTCTCATCCATCAAGTGTCTTAATATCTAAAATGAAAAATTTAAACTTGTGAGTAACATTTCACTTAATATGCTTAAAAAGGGCATTCTGCTCATCGCATTTACGTATTGTGTATAAATGCCAATAAATTCTTGTCCTAAGGGAATTGTTGGTTTTCCCTGTTAATAAACTGGACATTTTAAACACTGTGGCACATATACTAATGCCTTACTGGCACCGTGAAACTTAGGATTTAAATGTACCAAGCCATAACCTGACATATGAAAACAGTAACCCTCCAAAATGTACTTGCATTGGTTACAATGGCTTCATGCCCTCATTGATCCATTCCTTTGCCTCTGTCCTGTTCTTTCAATAAGGGATTTAAAATGAATATCCTTTTTGTATACAGCTCTAGGGAGGTCTCCAAAGTACTGAAATGGTTCACCGGATCTACAAAACACTGTCCAATTCTTAACAAAGACTGGTTCTCACCTATAGCCTCCACTTTTTTCAGTTGAAAACACTGATCTATTAAACTCCAGATCCTTTTCTGTTTTGTTGATGTTTTTATTTTTATTGCATGACGCTTGTTGTAGGCTTTCCCAGTAATATGGCCAAATGTCTCATTTACTTTTAACAATAATTTCATCTTTGATGGCCTTAATTAAGTTATGGGGGTACCCTTTGACCTTAAACATATGTTCAAGTTTAGCACTTTCTTCAAAAAATTCCCTATCTTTTGAGACCATATGAGAAAGTGTAACCATTTGTCCCTCCACCAAAGCCCTCTTTTGGTGAAAGGGATGCCAACTTGTAAAGTGCAATAAGGAATTGGAAACATTCAGTAACCTAAAATTGATTCAAAACACTGGGCTTCATGATTCTTAGAAATTTTAGAATTTTTATGTTTTACACATTCCTTTAGTGATGTATGTATTTCCTATTTAGATGTTCTTGTTGGAAAAGATGTAGGGAATGGTGGATTTACAGCTGAAATTTATCGTAAACCAACCTTCTCTAATAGTTACCTGCACTATGATGGTAATCACCCTTTTACTCAGAAACGAGCAATAGTAAAAGGGCAATTAGTCCGACCAGCTAGGATGACAACAAAATGGAGTAGGTTTATTCAGGAATGTGAAATAATGAAAAACATGTTTGTTAATCGAGGCGACCCATCATGGTTATTAAATGAGCTGCTCGAGGAAGTTAAATATAAAAGAGAAACTGAACATTTTATTCCCTTAGTTGGTAATTCTTCGGGTAGTATTAGGTCTAGTGAGTTTTCCAATGAGGGTGCCTCTAGCTCTGATGTAGTGACAACATTTTCTAATGTGTTTATAACTACTTTTAGTACTGATAGTTATGTTTTAAAAGAAATTTTACAAAAGAACTGGAACATTTTAATGCGTGATAATTTTTTGAGAGCTAAAATTGTGGAAAGACCCATTGTGGTTTATAGAAAAGGTTGTAATTTGAAACAGATAATTGAATTTAATAAAATGCAGAAAGTGGGACAGATGACAAAATGCAGGGCTTGTACTTTATGTAAATATGTATTGGAAGGCACACTGGTCAGGATTGATAATATGGATATCACTATTTTTGGTAAACACAATTGTAGTTCTTGTAAAATAGTGTATTGCACTATTTGTGTTGCTTGCCCATGTTTTTGTGTGTGCAAGACTGAGCGTAAGCTCAAATGTAGGATTAGTGAACATCTGAGTGATTTCTGAAATAAAAAATTAACTAATGCTTTGGCCAGACATAATGAAAATAATGGTGAACATCAATTTAAGTTTATTGTGTTGCAAGCATTAGAAATTAATAGTAGAGGTGGACCTTGGCCATTACTTCTTGAAAAGGTTGAACTCCATTGGCAATTATGTCTGAAGCCCATTATTGGCCAGGTCTGAATGAAGCAGAAACAATAGCCTGTTTACTGAAATTAAAGGGTCTTCTAAGATAAAAAAACAGGCCTTGCTTTTATGAAAAGAAAGTGTATTTTAAGAAATTGTTTGTTTTTTTATGTTTGTGTTGCAATTATATGCGTATTATTTTAAAATCTAAATGAATGTTCTTGTGAATGAAATCGTAAGATGGGGGTGTGCCCCTGTGCTGTGTTCTGATTCGTTTCAAATTTTGAAGTTTTCTATCTGATTGGTTCTAGGCTATTTAAGGAAGAATTTTAAATGAGGTTTTATTTGATGAAGTTCTGAAATTTTGGGATGAAATCCTGTATTTATCATTGTGAAGATAATCCAAATAAAGCTGCGTTTTATCTGTGGTTCTTTGTCCAGTGACGTTTTTCATTTTTGGAGTATGGTAACAGTTCCCAACCAGGTTTCTTCACTTCAACATGACTTCACTGATAATTCTTTGTAATATTATTTCTGTGACCCATGATTTAGAAAAACATGATTTTGCCATTTGAGAGATCTTGAAGTCCTTACAGATCCCCATTAACAGTTGTTCCAAACAACTGAGCATTGCAGCAGACTAGTTACCTAGCAGTATGAACATTGGATTTAGGTAATGGTCACTGCTGATGTGATGCCCTGACCTCATATACAAAACTGGGAAATAGCGGATTGGTGCCAATGCTTCATTGAAATGTGTCCTGATGTAGATGCAGAGGTCATACTACAGTGTGATTAGAATTTTATTTTCCTCACTATTGTAGAATCTTATAGTTACTGTATTTTTGTGAGGGCTTGAGGGAGCTTCCCCACAGCCAAATGTTTTGTTTTGTGTTTTTTTTTTTTATTTGTTTTCTTTTACACTGTAGATTCAGGTATAATTTTGTTCTGAGGATGGGAAGCCACCATGTAACAGGTGAGTATATTTGTTTTGTTTCTCACTTGCACACATTTGTGATTTTATCAGGTGTAGGGGGCCTGAGGTATTACATTTGATATTATTGGGATTCAGTGTTTTGGATTCACTAAGTTGACTCTTGATATAACAGCTAGCCATGAGTAGGTTAATATCCACAAAATGAGTACATTTTAAAATAAGTATGAATTGTGGAAGTATGAGACATGATGGAAATGCAGTGGCTAGAAAATTAATAATGAATCAGAGAAACAGAAAGTGAAGGCATGGTCCTATATAAAGTGAAACAAAAGATAATGAGTGAGTATAAGAGAATAAAAAGAAGGCAGATGGAGGGTCATATTAGTGGTAGTATGAACCAGCACAAGGAAATGAGATATATTGTAAGGAATAATAATAGTAAGGAAGTTTTTTTTTTAATATATAGAAGGAAAAAAGGACATCAGGAGTATACTTGAGCAAGCAGCAAGGGATGGTAAGAAATTTGAGGGAGAGTGAGAAACATATGGACATTTTAAATGTTTTTTAGTATCTTTCTTTGTAAGACAAAGTTGTGAATGAATTCAGTGTGTATGCAAAAAAAGAAAGGGAAAGGAAGGAAAGAAAAAAAAAAACAAAGACCAGATGATTATTAGGGAAAAATGTAAAATGATTTAAAAGGCCTAAAGGTAGAAAAGCAGACCCAATTGTTACAAAAATATCTCTGTGAATACTGAAAAGATTGCTGAAGACTGACCTTATCCAAGCAGTACACTGCTGAGACCTCAGTTTGAAATCTGCATCCAGTTATGCAGCCTATGCAAAGAAATTGAATTAAGATTCTATAAACTATCTAGAAAAATAAATAAATAAAGGCTGCTAGCATGGTAAGGGTGATATTAAGATTCATGAGTGTAGGATATTCTTCTCCCTCCTGACTATAAATATTAAAGCTAAGACATAATGTCTACCTTGAAACTAAGAAAGAGATAATTAAAAACAGATGTAGTTGGAGGATACTGTTTAGTCTTAAGGATGTAGTTTTTATTTTCTCAGAAAGGATAGTGGGATGGTTCTGCAGACCTCATGACTGGTTTCCACAGTTCATCTTAACTGGTCTATTTATAGAGGTTAGAGACAGATAGGGGAATGGTTGAGATGAAGTGCAGGATAACTGGTGTTCTTTGGTTGTCATCTTATTCCTTCTATTAGCTGTATTATCAACTACAGAAAACAAAAATAATGATTGAGATTCAAAAAACTACAGTGCAGCTCAGCTAACACTTTACTTCTTTGAATGACTGAGAAAGCAGTACCAGTTAGCAATCTTAAAAATAATTAATCGCCCTCCTCAGTGACTGATCCCAACCATCTTGACATAACAATGACATCAGACTAGTGATTTTGCTCGTGGATTGGCTTAAACTTTAGGCTAGATTTTATTTATTGTACACTAGAGAATGCAGAGTAGTTTATAGCATTCTCTATAATGTCAAGCTATAGATTAGGACTGTCTTTCATGCAATTTGTACACAAAATGGAAGTACTGATGAGTACATCAGAGTTACGCATGCAGCTCATCATTAACGAGTGTCAGGTGTATTCTAAATAGTGTCAGCCATTTAATTATTTATCTGTTGGCTTATTTATTTCAGATTGATAACGGGGTAAGTAGATGCCTCGACAGACTCTTTTCAGTGATGGCCTAGGCAACATCATGCAGGACATAAACAGAAAATTATACATAGACTAAAAAATACACAGAGCTGCATGTTTGAGAGCAACAACATAAAAACAGTACATTTGTATGGTATTTACAATTATAAATGCATATTATATTTTTACAGTAAAGCCATAATTACAAATATCTTGTTTTAGGAATCCCTTGTGGCTAACTGAAATTTCTTCTGAATCTTGCCCAATAGCTTTAAGGTTTTTATTTAAACTTAGCAAGCCAGTAGTTAAATATCACAAGCCCAGGCCCTTTAAGTTTTCATATACAGACGTCTGGACATGTACTTGCTTCTATGTATTCCAAAGAAATCGTTTAAAGCTCCTGCTTCTAAACATGTTTATAATTAAAACAAATGAAATACATTCAGCTTTTGGGATATTGTTCATTCCAAGAAGGGAAATATTAGCTGGTTTGTATTCTAACAAAGGAACAAAGGGGTGCAACATATATTATAGCTCAGGGTATATATGTTTTATATATATATATATATATATATATATATATATATATATATATTTGCAATTTAACATTCATCTATTGAACTGTTGTCAAAAATGTAAAATAAATATAGTTAGCATATTAATGTTAATAACTTAGTAGAGCACACCAGAAGTAATGCATCATATGAGTCACATTAGATGCAATTGCAAAGATTGATAAGAATATTCATTTAGTTACTAAGGAAGTTATTCAATTTTATTGGTAATCTAAGCTTAGTACTGTATGATGCATTACAAAAACATCTGAAAATCTCATGAATTTGGATGCTTTTAAGAGATGTTTAAATTGTGATTCTATTATACCCTGCTGTTTTATTAGCTCTGAGTCATTAGGTATTAGACGAACAAAAAATATGCTAACAACATTTAACAAGATATTTAAATCAAAATGGCTGTAATTAAATTAACATGATACTCCTTTGTAATTGTTTGGTAACAGTTTTATTCTCTTTTTGCCTTTGAAAATATAAGGTTATGCAAAATGTATCTAGTTATTTTCTTTAAGAAAGCTTTCATTATATGCTTTCAGATGTGAAAGCTATTCCTTTTTTGATTTAGATTTTTTAATTTTCAGAAATCTTATGATATGGCACTTGGGGCTGGTGTTAGGTAGCTAATGCAGCTTAGAGAAAATTATGTTCACAGTGTAATGGCACACAGTTTCATATTCATAAAACATCTCAAAAGGACTGGAAATAAGAGTTAATCTAAGATGATGCGTATAATGCCTTGTATGTTAGTGCTAGGTTTATGCATGTATGTTAATATAAATAACACTGCCAGTACCATGTATGTTAACATAAATAACACTGCCAATACCATGTTTCTTAACATAAATGGCACTGCCAATATCATGTATCTTAACATAAATAACACTGCCAATACCATACCAGTAAGATTCCATAACTGTCATATCAAATGTAGTACTGGGATGTTGAATACATACAGCTGCATGACCTGAAAACAAGATGGTTGATAAGAAATTAACATTTTGACATCTGATCAGATAGGCAAAATCTTCTGAAAAGCTTTAGACTGTATTCATTGGCAGCTGAACTGTAGATGGCATTCAGTTGTTGTATGCATGATGTCAGGTATGGCATCAACATAACTGGCATGACCAAGTGCTATTGCAAAACTGTGTCCCAAATGAAAAGACTGCATGAGATGATGGGGATGAACTTCAGTCACTGCTGAAAGATTGCAGCAGACACGGTCAGCTTTTATAGTGAAAGCACAGTAATGACGTGCCAGAGAAATGCAGAACATAGCCACAGTGACATCAAAATGCACTCACTTGAGGCACTCCTTAAAATGGAGAACATCGATATCTGTGCAGTGACTGAGACCTGGTTCAAGGCTCCAGAGAGCACTCCTGCACTACCAGGCTATAACTCATACCACACGTTTCGGCCATGTAACCTGGACCGAAACACCAAAGGCAGAGGTGTGTCCATATTCATTAAGGATATCCACACCTCCAGGCTAGTTGCTCAGCATAATGCATCCGAGGTTATCCAAGTGCAACTAACTCTGGGCAAAACTGCAATCCAAATTGTAGCTTGCTACAGATCCCCCAGCATGCCCCAGGATTCCCACTCCTCTTTTCTTGATGTACTGGAAAATATTAGGGTTCAACCAAACACCCTAATAATGGGCAACTTCAACTACCCCACCATTAACTGGGAAAACTACTTGTGTAACAACTCCTTAGCTCAACGCTTTCTGGAATTCATAAACTTCAATGTCCTAGATCAACTTATCCACACCCCCACCAGGGGCAACAATATCCTAGACCTAGTCATTAGCAACATGAGTGACCGATGTTCCACACCTGAAGTCGACTCCTTGTTGGTCCGATCCGACCATAAGCCTTGGTATCTACATCCCGCTCCCACCCCCCATTAAGGAAACCACAGTAAAACATTTCTCCAAAGCCAACTTCATGCTTCTTAAGACAGAAGTGGTGAACTTCATGACACCCATGCTGATGGACAATACAGTTACAACTGCTGAATCCTACACAAATGCACTCTATAAGCACTTACACAAGTGCATGGATCGTGCTATCCCAAACAGAACCAAGATGTTATCCTCCAAAAAAAGGAAGCCAATCTGGTGGTCCCCTGCCATAAACAAACTGTACAACAGAAGGAAGAAACTGTTGCAAAAGAGAGTAAAATCCCATGAGTGGAGGAGCTCCCTGGTCGGCCTCAGTAAGAAGCTGAGATCCCTTATAAGATCATCTAAAGTTAGCTACAAAAACAAAACCGCCACTAAATCCAAGGACAACCACAAAGCATTCTACAGCTATGTCAAGAATCTAGATGACAACACTCAGATCTGCTCTGAGTTCCAGCACAAAGACACGAAAATTGCAGAACCAACTGATATTGCCAAAATCCTGGCAGATAGGTTCAGTGCTAACTTTACCCCCCTCTCACCCCCTAAAGGGCCCATATCTATACAGGAAGAATGCAGAGTCCCTGTAATCACAACTGTACAGGTAAAAGCTGCACTCTCTAAAGCCAAAAACACAGCATCCATGGGACTGGACAACTTCGCAGGCTGCATTTTACACAAACTTCAGAACGAGCTGGCTCCCTCTTAAGCACCATGTTCAGTAATAGCCTCACATCAGGCTTTGTGCCCACTGAATGGCACACAGCAACAGTTATCACACTCCACAAAAGGGGAGCCACCACTGATCCTGGGAACTATTGACCTATTAGCCTGACGAGTCTGGTCTGCAAGGCCATGGAACTTATCATCGTGGAACTCATAAACAAAGACATTGGTAACCTCCAAACTCTGGATCCCACCCAGTTCAGGTTTGTGAAAGGCAGATCATGCTATCTGAACCTGATTGACTTCTTTGAGGCAGTCACCAAAGCCGTGGATGAGGTTAAGGTGGTTCACAAAGCCTATCTTGACCTCGCCAAGGCTTTCGACACAATCCCCCATTCTGGAATTATAGCTAAACTCACTAAACTAGGTATAAATCCCTACATCAAAAGATGGTTTGCCAACTGGCTCACTGACAGAACCCACACTGTAAAAGTTGCAGACTCCAAATCTGACCTCAAATCTGAGAGGGTTCTGTCCTGGGACCTTACCTGTTTGGTATCTACTTCTCGGAACTACAGGCTAACACGAAGGCCTCTGGCTAATGAAGTTTGCAGATGACTGCAAACTAGGAGCCATAGTCAAGTCCCCAAATGATGTGGACATCCTACAGAAGGGCCTCACTGAGATGCCTAGTGTCAGAGCCATGGCCTCATGTTCAGTGCCAAAAAGTGCATTGTCATCCCGTTTGGTAAAAACTCTGTACCCATGAACTACCACATAGGCAGCAATCTACTTAACACCGAATGCATGATAAGAGACCTTGGGATCCAGGTGGACAGTAGTCTCTCCTTTGATAGTCACATTGCCACAGTAGTCAGGAAGTCCTTCTACATGGCACACCTCATCATAAAAGGGTTCTCATCCAGGAAAAAAGAGGTCATTGTTCCCCTCTACTCGTCACTCATTAGACCCATTATAGAGTACAACGCCCCTTTTGGAATGTACCTCACAAGACATCTGCAGCAGCTGGAAAGGCAACAGTGGTACCTCACAAAGAGGATTACTGGCCTCAAACAAATGCCCTACACTGACCACCTCAAAAAACTCCAGCTTTACTCTGTAGCATATCACCTCCTCCGAGGTGATCTCTGCCTAACATATAAAGCTATGTCAAACTCAGAGCTGTTGGACATGCTACACCTAAAGAAATCCCAATACCTCCAAGCTACATGCTCTAGGGACCTAAACCTTGTCACCACAATAGACAGGACATGCTAGAGGGATAGATTCCTGTCCCAGAGACTTCCTATACTCTGGAACAAGCTACCCATCTATGTCAAGCAAAGTTCTTCATTAGCACTCTTCAAGAAAAATCTTGATAAGTGGATGGGAAATAGGAAATACACCCGGGGATCACTTCTGTGTCTCTGCTGGACAGTGGCACAGGAAAATAACTTTCTTGGGTGGCGTAAGCTAAAGGACCTTGCTGGTTAGGTTTTCGTAGGCCCTTGGGCCGATAGCCTAGTAGCTACCTATGAACCTATGAACCTATAAGGGAGAAAAAGAGTTACTTACTGAATGGATTAACATCATGGGCAGTGAGCAAGCAGGGAACAAGAGACTTTCACATATCATAGCTGAAGGTTTTTTTTTAAATTAGCACTCATATAGAAACATGTGGAACAGAGTGCCATGATACAGCAGGTGGCAATACTACAGTAGAAGTGCTCCATAGGCTATGTGGTACTACACATGTCAAGTTATGTCCACAAAGTTTCCTCACTAAAAGAATACAGGGTGTAAGTAACATGCCCTATGCAGACTTCCTCAAAGTCCTATCCCTGTATTCTTTCTCCTACAGGCTATTGTGGAGAGATCTATGCTTAGCATACAAGGCATTGTCAGACTTCACCCTGATGGATGCCCTGCATATCCACAAAACAAATAACACCAGCATTCCCCATTTTAAAGACTTAATCATTGCATGTAAACAGGACCTGCTGGAGAGATAGGTATTTATCTCATAGACTACCCCTTCTCTGTTCTACTCTGTTCAGTATACAAAATCAACCCAGAAATAGCAAACAAGGGGATTTAATCTTTGACTAGAAATAGTGGCAGAAATTACTGATTGGATGCTTTAGAAAAGGAGGAATGAGCAGACAACAAAAGTATGAATTAATACCCAAAGATTTTGAAAATGAGCTACTGAAAAAATGTGCCAGTATTCAGAACACAATGATACTCTTATTGACCAAAGCACATATCAAAGTCATGCGTCTGGAGCATTTTTCCCCAGACCTCCTCAAAAATTGTCTCATTTCAAGTCTGACATTCACTGTCAACAAATGCAAAAATTAAAAAAAAATAAAAAATATATATATATATATATATATATATATATATATATATATATATATATATATATATATCTGAGCTAGGTAAAAAAAAAAAAAAAAAGAAAAGATAAATGGTACATTGAAGTAGCCTGAATTAGGGATTCATGTCTGGATTATATGAAAAATACAGATAAAAGGATAGAGGAGATGGAGTCCACCCTTTCAAATCCATTAGATACATTTTCAGCATTGAAAGCAGAAAAGGAAATTATGTAGGTGAGACTGTCTGATCTTGCAACTGCTAAGGAGGAACTGCAAGTTAAAATACAAAAATTAGAATACAGAGAAAGAGGGAAAAAAACTTAGGATATCAAACATCCCTGAGTGTGTGGAGGGAAGAGGTTGCTGAAGTAATATCATAAAACAGTTAAGTAAATAGACTGGGCTCACAGAAGAAAATATCTGTATAGGTAGAGCTCACAGGCTTTACACATTTGCAAGATCAGCACATCAATACCCTCAAGCTATAGTGCTGAAAGTGTAAAATTAGCAGCTAAAAGGGAACCTGTTAAGCCTGCACTGAAAAAAGGGAAAGTGATACAAATTAGAGAATAATGCATATTTATTGCTTATGGTTTCTTATTTGGCAATAGACTCAAGAGAAAGTGATACACCACCTTTTTTAAGGCATGTTGGCAGCTAATCCTTTGATTTAAGATGCTCTCTGCACCATTTCAGGAAAACAGATTCTTAACTTGCCTGGGTAAAGACTTTTCATTGTCCATCATCAGTGCATGATAAACTGGAAAGGTGCCACAAAATGGCAGAGCACTGTACAGTGGACAGTAAGCAAAGATAAATATTGACCAGTAAATGTATGCCAATGAAGAAAAGTACAGAACAAAGATGGCCTCTTAAACTGTTCCCAGTGTTCCAACAAAAGATGGCTGCATGTCAAAAGGAAGCTGATACACAGGAATAGTGAGCAAAAGGGGAACTCAAACCATTTGAACTATCTAACTGAATAATTTGAACTAAAGGACTGTTAACTTGACAGCAGATGAAATAACAAATGCTGGTACAAGTTATTATTCAAATATCTGTTAATCAGAATAACCAGATTTAATGCATCAGTGTTAGAAATGAATTTGGATCTGGAGTAGATGATATATCTAAACCAAACAAAGACTTTTTTATGTTGGACATGTATTCCCACTGAATGTGAGATGATTTTTTTTATTTTGTTGTAATGCTGTTAATATCGTTACGGTTTATAGGTTGTGCAGAGTAATCTAATAAAAGCAGATACTGAACTGCCAAAGTGAGTGTAACTTTGAGTTAATGTAAAAGAGAGCTATTAGCATTATTTTAAACATTAACTAAATCCAGTTAGGAAGTTTAGGGTTTGGAATGCATGATGTGAACAATTCTGGCATAAGAAAGTGCAAGCAAAGCATTAAATAACTACCTGACAGCCCATTAGTGATCCAATTGGGTAAGAAGCCTAGACATAAGCCACGTAGTTAAATATTGCATGCTACAAGTCAGTCTTCATGCTAGACATAAGCCACGTAGTTAAATATTGCATGCTACAAGTCAGTCTTCATGCTAGACATAAGCCACGTAGTTAAATATTGCATGCTACAAGTCAGTCTTCATGCTAGACATAAGCCACGTAGTTAAATATTGCATGCTACAAGTCAGACTTCATGCTAGACATAAGCCACGTAGTTAAATATTGCATGCTACAAGTCAGTCTTCATGCTAGACATAAGCCACGTAGTTAAATATTGCATGCTACAAGTCAGTCTTCATGGGCATGTCACTCATGGCACTAAGTTTTATAAGTTAGTGTGCACACAATATTGCAATCAAGCACTGCCTATTTTAGGCACTCTTTAAATCACACTGACATAAACAAGGAGGGGGGTAAGAGGATGGTAAAGTGAATGAGGAGGAGGAATATTGTGCCAGGACTAAAATACTAAGGAAATAATGAGATTTTCCTGTATATGAGGAAGGGCGGGGAGAGAGAGAGGAGACAAGGAAAAAGCAAAGTATAGAGGATAAGAAGCAATTAATGAAGATTTAATGTTATCCTAATGAAAACAAAAGTGGTCCCAGAAACATTATAAAGGATTCCAAAGACAGTACATGTGATTAGAGGAAGGATACCACAGAAAGTGGAGATGAAATAATGTAGCATTTTATATATGAAAAAAAAATCTCATGGAGATGAGCTATTGAATCTAGAAATAGGATAAAGAGATATAAGAGAAGTGTTCATTCACACAACTGACTAAATATTTTAGCACAGCAAGAGCAGAAGCTTGCAAGTTAAAAGAAGCTTGTGACGCTGCATGAAGGGGATATATATGCAGCTCAGAACATGTTATTTTTAATGTTACTTATTGGTTTATTGTAGGTTCTTGGATAACATTTTATTGATCAGCAGTAGCGTCAGTTGGCATCTAGCAATATATTTGGCAGGCATCACATTTGGGAAATAATTAAAGAAACTAGAAGTGGAAAGAACATAAGGAGAAACGTAAAGGCTTGAACAAGTAGTAATGAAGAGACATTCATTATTCTGAAATCATAGGTGTAAGTGTATTAAAGTCAAATGTAAATGGCCTTGTAAATGAAAGTTTAAAAAGGTAGAATGTGAAGATTTTGATATTAAGGTGGGGAGAGAATGGATTCTATGCAGAAGCAATTAATGGCTGGAAAAGATAAGCTACACTAATATGAGAAGATCAATATATAGGAATAGAAGATTCCCACATAGATAAATATGACAGATATGTGCTACTGAAAGGAAATAGGAGGGTAAGCGAGTCACACAAGGAAATGTATATATACCTCCATAAACAAAGAGTAAAAATAGAGAAATATCTAAAAAGATGGCAACCTTTCACTAGGGAGTTGCTATTGCTGCCTGGGGACTGGAATTTGATAAAGGACAAGCAGGATGTTATAGGGGACCCCCTAGGAAAAATGTAACTATATATGAAGGTCCATGGTTTATGGTGCTATGTAAAACATATGTGTGCAGAGATGCATGGCAAAATAAAAGGGGAGTTGTTCATACTTTTCAGGAAAATGTTGTCATTGGTCAAGACCAGACAGACAAGACTAGAAAGACTTTTTATATAGAAAGAACATGACTATTTAATAAAACCGGTATAAACACACCCAAGGCTACTCTCTGATAGCACCATTGTGGAATGTAGAATAGAAAGTCCCTCAGCAAACAGATTGGAAAAGCTCTGTAAAGTAAGCTGTTGTTGCTGGAGAAGCCCTCTTAGAAAGGTTGACTTAAAAGATATTGAGCACTGGAGAAAATATGTTAAGGCAAATTACTTATTTATTAAAAAGAACAGTACAGAAAAAATAGGGAACAATGCTAACAAAACTACAGTCTAGAAAGAATGCATGAGCTACAACAACCGGGAAGTAGAATGGACGCGGATCAAAATGAAGAATAAGACAAGCTAACAGAGAAGTAGTATAAACATACGGAGAATGAGATAGTAAGAGGACAAACAGCAATGAAGCTAATGTATTTTGACAATCACTCAAAATTACAAAATAATTTAGTATTAAAGCTATGGCTAGAAAAAAAAAAAAAAAAAAAAAAAAAAAAAAAAAAAAAAAAAAAAAAAAAAAAAAAAAAAAAAAAAAAAAAAAAAAAAAAAAAAAAAAAAAAAAAAAAAAAAAAAAAAAAAAAAAAAAAAAAAAAAAAAAAAAAAAAAAAAAAAAAAAAAAAAAAAAAAAAAAAAAAAAAAAAAAAAAAAAAAAAAAAAAAAAAAAAAAAAAAAAAAAAAAAAAAAAATAAATCTTAACCTCAATAATTCTACATATCCACAAAATTCAAAATATATCCAAAATCATTAAAAAGTTATTAAAATTATACAAAAAATGTAACATAAAACAACATACTCAATGCCTCGAATTACAGCTTCAGGTGGGGTTTCAGGGAGACTCATTAATTAATACCCGGAAACTTGTCAGCTCCGCCATTATTGTTCCTTCTCTTCAGTGAAGAATCTTAATGTCCCTCCTCTCATATTCTTACTATCACTTCCAGAACTAGAAATTTAAAAGCTATGTTTATTACCTTTCTCTAATAAAATGAAGTGCCACTCTTAATTCTCTTATTACTTTTATCACCACATGTTCTAAGATGCATTCTCTGAAGCGCCTGTTGATCTTACCTATATAATAAACATAACATTCCATGCAGTATGAAAAATGAATTAAATCATGACCACACATAATCAGCGTATAGTGATGATTCTAACAAAACCCTTGTGGGTGTTCAAAATAGTTATAGGTATATGTATCTGAGCTTTGCAACATCTACAAGAGAATTTTACCCTCTTTGCTTGACTGTGGTGTATATCTCCTTGCTAACACACTTTCATTTCTAAAACCATATTGTCGTCTAGCTCCTGTCTTACATCAACTTTCTCATTTGTATTCAGTATCCCCCAATTCCTGTTCACAATTTCACCAAATCTTGCTAATTTTACTATTATCAGTGAATGTCAGCCTAATAATTCACTACTGCTTTGTCTCTGTATCTCACTGTGAAAATGGGTCTGTCGAAAATAAGGGTGTCCCCTAGTACCCCATTCACTCAAAGCCACAACTATCTGGGCATCGACTTCTTTCATTGCCTCTGTACAGACTTGTTCCAGTAACTCACCCAATGCTGTCTTCATGTCCTCATCATTATTGTTAACAACGCATCCCTTAGCAAAAGCTTAATATAACAACATCCCTACACACATGGCGGGGTGCATACTCTCTTTATTAATAAACATTCTTCTTACATTGCTTCTTATTTATCATTGTCCTAACCTCCTTACTAGACTCTTTAGTTATTTTGACATCTAAAAAGTCGAGCGCTTCGACAATAAATATAGCTAATTCTTAAGAACACTATAGCGGTGTGTAAATAATCTAGGAAACGTTCTATCTCTTCTAGTAGTCCTTGCCATAAAGTAAAATATCATCCACAAACCTTTTATAAGTCCAAAATATATCTCTAGAGTCATTGTTCTGGGTCTCTCTTGTTCCCACTCTGCGCTAAAGCTAGGCTGGCATGGCTATTAGCACAAGCTGTGTGTATAGCTACGTAACCTTCTGTAAATAATAATTATCTCTTAAAGATGAACACATTGTTCGCTAATATTAATTCTAATAAACTACAAATTAAATTATTGACAGCCTTTGTTATCTAAAAACTGCTTTTATTTAATAACAACAGAATTCTAATATTCTCTATTTTCCCAGTCATTAGTGATAACTGTGAAGAGAGAATTAACATCTAGAGTTAGAAAAAAAAGAAAATCTGTCCTATCTTGCAATTTCCATTAACAACTGGGGAACAACTCACTGAAAAAAAAATTCTTTGTGTCTCTAAAACCGTGTCAGTAAGTTGACAATGGGAATTTATCTTCTGAACATAAATGGAGATTGGCTCTGGCCCAGCCCTCTATGAGATACAATTAGCCCATAGGGGGTTATTAAATTTTATGCATTAGGCAGACCATATAAAACTGGTATAAGTGGATGATACAATGAAAAGTACCTAAAAGGATTCTTCATTAATCATTGGTCCATAAACATATCAAACAGAAAAAGTAAGTCTTTCCATAATACCCTCTTGTCTCCTACTTAAATGCACATAAGTCTCTTGATCACATAACTCAGTCATGTTCTTCGGTAATGCCTTTTATCTAACACAACAATACTTCCCCTTAGGTCAGAAAATCTCCACTGAAGAAAATTACTTATTGTTATTTTATTGATCAGCAGTAGCGTCAGTTGGCATCTAGCAGTGTATTTGGCAGGCATCACATTTGGGAAATAATTAAAGAAACTAGAAGTGGAAAGAACATAAGGAGAAACGTAAAGGTTTGAACAAGTAGTAATGAAGAGACATTCATTATTCTGAAATCATAGGTGTAAGTGTATTAAAGTCAAATGTAAATGGCCTTGTAAATGAAAGTTTAAAAAGGTAGAATGTAAAGATTTTGATATTAAGGTTGGGAGAGAATGGATTCTATGCAGAAGCAATTAATGGCTGGAAAAGATAAGCTACACTAATATGAGAAGATCAATATATAGGAATAGAAGACTCCCACATAGATAAATATGACAGATATGTGCTACTGAAAGGAAATAGGAGGGTAAGTTTAGTCACACAAGGAAATGTATATATACCTCCATAAACAAAGAGTAAAAATAGAGAAATATCTAAAAAGATGGCAACCTTTCACTAGGGAGTTGCTATTGCTGCCTGGGGACTGGAATTTGATAAAGGACAAGCAGGATGTTATAGGGGATCCCCTAGGAAAAATGTAACTATATATGAAGGTCCATGGTTTATGGTGCTATGTAAAACATATGTGTGCAGAGAGACATGGCAAAATAAAAGGGGAGTTGTTCATACTTTTCAGGAAAATGTTGTCATTGGTCAAGACTAGACAGACAAGACTAGACAGACTTTTTATATAGAAAGAACATGACTATTTAATAAAACCGGTATAAACACACCCAAGGCTACTCTCTGATAGCACCATTGTGGAATGTAGAATAGAAAGTCCCTCAGCAAACAGATTGGAAAAGCTCTGTAAAGTAAGCTGTTGTTGCTGGAGAAGCCCTCTTAGAAAGGTTGACTTAAAAGATATTGAGCACTGGAGAAAATAAGTTAAGGCAAATTACTTATTTATTAAAAATAACAGTACAGAAAAAATAGGGAACAATGCTAACAAAACTACAATCTAGAAAGAATGCATGAGCTACAACAACCGGGAAGTAGAATGGACGTGGATCAAAATGAAGAATAAGACAAGCTAACAGAGAAGTAGTATAAACATACGGAGAATGAGATAGTAAGAGGTCAAACAGCAATGAAACTAAGGTAGTTTGACAATCACTCAAAATTACAAAATAATTTAGTATTAAAGCTATGGCTAGAAAAGGTAGAGAGACAGTTGACAAGAATTAGAGCCATTAATATGAAGTAAGAACTTGAACAAATAGGGCTGGCCTTTCAGTATTTCTATGAGGAACTATGAACAAGAGGGAAATGATAATTGGAACTACCAGCTGGAAATTTTTATACTGGGAAAGGAGATTCATAATATCACAAAAGAGGAGGCAGATATCTTAATTAAGCTGAAAACAGAACAAGAAATGCAGTTGCACATAAAAAAAATGACATCAGTAAATCGTTCAGTAGTGATGCTCCCCCTAGTGAACTGTGGGAAATAAGAGGGAGATGAAATAATACAGGAATGTTGTAGTTGTTTAATCAAATATTAAAAAGAACAGAATTACTGAAGTTGTAGAGGGAAGCCATGCTGTTATTCCAAAAGAAGGAAAAGACCCTTCTTACCCCAGATGTTCTAGACCTATAGCAGTGCTAGACCATGATTGTAACAGTTTTACAGTGATATTGACAAATAGAATAACACATGTGCTTCCTGGCATTGAACAAGTAGATCCATGTGGGTTCATAAAAGGGAGGCAAACATTTGACAACATAAGAAGGCTGAAGAAACAAAGAACCCTTTAGTTATGATAGGCTTAGATGCTGAAAAGTCATTTGCTAGAGCACACCTTACCTATGGAAAGTATACTTTGAAACAAAGTTTCTTGTGTTCAGTAAAGTGCACCAACAAGCACCAAAGATAACAAATGAGAAAAGCTAGGTGCACACCACAGTGAAGTAAGTGAAACATAAAAGCCTACAAAACAATAAAACAAGCACAAAAGGTAAGCGCTTTCACTACCTGCCAAGTAGCTTCTTCAGACCGAAATCATAACAGTCAAACCATCTGTATTTAAATGCAATGAAGCCAATCAGAAAAAGGAACTGATTAAGACATCAATCATCAATTAAAATCACAGTAAACCTAGTATAAAATCTTACTGGCAATGAT
Source organism: Protopterus annectens (assembly GCF_019279795.1). NCBI lineage: Eukaryota > Metazoa > Chordata > Ceratodontiformes > Protopteridae > Protopterus > Protopterus annectens. The sequence goes on along the minus strand of NC_056742.1, from coordinate 25,436,297 downwards.
GCTTATAAACATTATAAAAACCTTTTTATATATTAAATAAATCTTAACCTCAATAATTCTACATATCACAAAATTCAAAATATATCCAAAAATCATTAAAAAAGTTATTAAAAAATTATACAAAAAATGTAGCATAAAACAACATACTCAATGCCTCAAAGGGTACAGCTTCAGGTGGGGTTTCAGGGAGACTCATTAATTAATACCCGGAAACTTGTCAGCTCCGCCATTGTTGTTCCTTCTCTTCAGTGAAAGTCTTAATGTCACCTCCTCTCATATTCTTACCTATCACTTCCAAGACTAGAAATTTAAAGCTATGTTCATTACCTTTCTCTATTAAATGAAGTGCCATCGCACTCTTAGTTCTCTTATTACTTTTATCACCCACATGTTCTAAGATGCATTCTCTGAAACGCCTGTTGATCTTACCTATATAATAAACATAACATTCAATGCAGTATGAAAAATAAATTAAATCACTTGTACCGCAATCAGCGTATAGTGATGTTTCTACAACAAAACCCTTGTGTGGGTGTTCAAAATAGTTACCAGAGTGTATGTATCTACAGGCTTTGCAACATCTACAAGAGAAGGTACCCTCTCTTTGTGACTGTGGTGTATATCCCTTGCTAGCACTTTCATTTCTAAAACCATATTGTCGTCTAGCTCCTGTCACCTGTCTAACTTTCTCATTTGTATTCAGTATCCCCCAATTCCTGTTCACAATTTCACAAATCTTGCTAATTTTACTATTATCAGTGAATGTCAACCTAATAATTCACTACTGCTTTGTCTCTGTATCTCACTGTGAAAATCGGGTCTGTCTGAGAAATAGGGGTGTCCCCTAGTACCCCATTCACTCAAAGCCGCAGCTATCTGGGCATCGACTTCTTTTCCATTATACCCTCTGTACATGAACTTGTTCCTTAACTCGCCCAACGCTGTCTTCATGTCCTCATCATTATTGTGTAACCGCATCCTTCGCAAAGCTTGTCTTTTAACAGCATCCCTACACACATGGCGGGGTATATACTCTCTTTGTGTAATAAAACATTCTTCTTACAATGCTTCTTATGTATCATTGTCCTAACCTCACCCACTAGACTCTTAGTTATTTTGACATCTAAAAAGTCAGTAGCTTCACGACAATAATTATAGCTAATTCTTAAGAACACTATAGCGGTGTGTAAATAATCTACAAAACGTTCTATCTCTTCTATTAGTCCTTGCCATAAAACAAAAATATCATCCACAAACCTTTTATAAGTCAAAATATATCTCTGAAAGTCATTGTTCCTGATGAGTCTCTCTTGTTCCCACTGCGCTAAAGCTAGGCTGGCATAGCTATTAGCACAAGCTGTGCCCATAGCTACGCCAACCTTCTGTAAATAATAATTATCATTAAAGATGAACACATTGTTCGCTAATATTAATTCTAATAAACTACAAATTAAATTGACAGCCTTGCTATCTAAAACTGCTTTATTTAATCACAGAATTCTAATATTCTCTATTTCCCCAGTCATTGGGGATAACTGTGAAGAGAGAATTAACATCTAGAGTTAGGAAAAAAGAAAATCTGTCCTATCTTGTACTTCATTAACAACTGGGAACAACTCACTGAAAAAATTCTTTGTGTCTCTAAAACCGTGTCCATTAAGTTGACAATGGGGTGCAGCATCTTCTGAACATAAATGGAGATTGGCTCTGGTCCAGCCTCTACTAGATACAATTGGCCACATAGGGGGGTTATTAGAATTTTTATGCACATTAGGCAGACCATATAAAACTGGTATAAGTGGATGTTCTAATGAAAAGTACCTGAAAAGTTCTTCATTAATCACATTGGTCATAAACATATCAAACAGAAAAAATGCAAGTCTTTCCATAATACCCTCTACTTGTCTCCTACTTAAATGCACATAAGTCTCTTGATCACATAATAACTCAGTCATGTTCTTCAGGTAATGCCTTTTATCTAACACAACAATACTTCCCCCTTCGTCAGAAGGGCGAATCTCCACTGAAGAAAATTCCTTCTACTGTTTTAATGCTAAACGTTCCCCTTCAGTAAGGTTAAACAATCGATTTCTAACATTATTTTCATAAATGCAGCATACTACTGCTGTTTATTTTATTATATCTAATTATAGATGCTTTTGAACATCAATATTTTTGGCACTAGCTCTTTGATAAATGAACAACTGCCTGCCCTTTGACAATGCAATTTGGATTTATGAGTTCGGTTTGTTACGGAGGGACAATGTTGTTATGGTTCATTAGCCTGCATTCAGCATGGTCTTAGAGCAATGCTTTGGAAGGATGTTAATGGAAGCCTTCTATCATTGGTCATTTAACAAATCATGAATTATAAACAGAATATTCTTCGTGACTTAGAGCAGTGATAACTTTAAGGTAACTCACTCATAACATATTTATTTTACGTTTTTTAGTAATGTCAATAATCAGGAATTTTTAGAATATCAATGTTTACAAACTAGATGTTGAATGCGTTGAACAACTGTCTGTCTTTAATAATGTACCTTTGAATTACAATATTTTATACATTTCAATGTCTTGCAATACGAACAGCAGCCACACCTTCATTTAATTTGGTGAATGATTGAGTTTTAAAGAAAGCTGTTATTGGATGTTGATTACTATTTGAACAGAGAAACTTAGTTTAATTGTGCCTTCTATGTTTTATGCTGACCATTGAATAAAAGAAACTTCTCGGTGTGTTCTTCGTTTGGATTATTTTCATAAAGCATATGGATGTCACTTTCACATGCTGCAGTGAGCAATTCAATAACTGGGTCTATGACTGGAACATATGCACTGTTCTTCCTGAATGGTTTGTGGGCTCCTACAGAGTTAGTAAACTGTAAATGCAATGATAACTTCCTGGCAAACATTTTTAAATCTAAAATAACCTCTGAAATATCAAACTGTTCCATCTGAATAAAGAACAAGACTCTGTTTCAAAGACTATACTGTTCCCAGGTCAATGTAAGTGAGGAAATGTTAATAACTAAAGTGTTCATGTCCTTTTCTGTGCATTTATCTTGTTCCTGGTTTCTGATGAACAAAACCTTGGCACAGCTGCCCTCATCTCGAGTAGCTCCTTGTTTTCTCACTTCTGTGCTCTCTGGCAAATGGAAGAGGGTTGGCAAGGGAAAAATGCATTTGATGTGCTGTAACCGTAGGGCTCTGTTCATGCTCCATACTCAACAGCACCTAATGCACTAATGCCATTGTCACAATGTCCCTGCCTCTAGAAACTTCTTGTGTTTCAGTGAAAGGTACTACATTTAGAAAAGACTACATTTAGAACCCATAGCAAATAGAATTCATCAGTCAAAAATAAAAGGCTGGCATATCAGAGATAAGCTACTCAATTTAGAAATATTTTCTGATGAAATTATAATTATTTTAACAGACCCTGCACAGGGAGTAATATTTGAAATATTAGGGCAATTTAGAAAAGTAGCTGGCTATAAAATAAATCAGGATAAAGCAAAAGCTATTAGTGTTAACTATGCTCCTTCATATTTGTTAGTGGAGGATTGTCTTACTTTATGGGGGGATTGTTAGCCTTTCATTTCTGATGGATGAATTGTATTTGCTAGGGGCTCTAAATGTAATGCAAAAAGTAGAGGGTATGTTGATTGTTGAAGACAGATGTATACCACAGAATTCAGGTGATAAAGATGTTCATACTGCCCTTAGTAGAATATTTGGTCAATTTTTTTATATATTCTCCACCAACAGAGAAATGGAAAGCAATAGAAAGAGATGTCCTCAAATATATATGGGGGAGGGGTGGTGGCCAAAAATAAGCTGGAAGGTTATGCTACATCCCTTGAAGGGAGGGGGTAGCATGGGGGCCTATCCTTAAGGAATGCTATCTGGCTACTCATTTGAGCCTCATATACAACTTAAAGGATGCTGCATATAAAATTTAATTTGAAGGAAATATTTTTATTTGCCTACAGGGGGATGCAGAACAAGGAAGCAGAGTAATAAAAAAGAAAAAAAACATTTAAAACTGCTAACATATCTAATAGATCATAAGCTGAATGGAATTATAAAAACAGTGGAAATTTAAATGTAAACCAAAGTCTTAGCAACCCAATTTTTCATCTAGATAGTTTAAATGACTGGTGTGTCAAAAATAAAGCCATTCAGTATTGGGAATAACTTAAGAAAGGAGGGAGTAGAATGACACTGAATGAACGTAGGGAGTTTTATAGCTTAGAAGGAACTAATTGGATAAGATAAAGAGGGATATGGGCTATCACAGAAAAATATGACATGGAAACAACTAAGAAAAACACTAAAAAAACACAGATGATAGTAATGTTGACAAAGGCCAGAACCGATGTGCGTAGTGAAGGTATATTAATAAGTAGGATGTATAAAGCATGAAGAAGCAGTAGTAAAGGGAAACACAAAAAAAGATGGCAGCTATCTGAGATGGAATTCTTGAGATATCAGGACAAGAGAAAAGATGGCAAGACATTTGTAATAGTCCCTAAAAAGTAAACAAAGCAAGAACATTTCAGATCATTGCCTGGAGGTGTCTCCACAAATATTTTTACACCCTACACAGGCTTAGTAAGATGTTCCCTAAACTTGGTGAACAGTGGTGGCAGTTTAGGGACATAGAGACATATTTTTTGAGCTGTGACACATTGCAAACTATAAGTGTAAAGACTTTATACATTTCCATGTCTTCCAATATATCTAGTCCAAAATCGATTAACATGTACTACCTTATTTTTGCCTTATATTTTCCTTTGTACTATAAAAGTAAAAAAAAAATGTTCTATTGCATTTTCAATACATTTCTTTAATGGTCTTGGCACCACAGTATTGCTTACTAAATCTCTTTGCCCCCTTTCATGTATCATCTATTTATAGATTTTTTATAAAAGCCTTTTTTTTTCCGTGATATCTACTATTCCTTTTACTGGAAAAGCTTACTCAGACTCTGCAATAGACTACTGTGAGGGAAAGATCAGTCTGTTGTTCTTTGTACTGCTTTCTTGTAATTTGCATTGTTTTATTGCTTTTTTTCTGTTTTATATATTGTGGTGTATTTTTTGCACTGTGTTTTAATTGTATTCTGTTTTTTATTGCATATTTAAACTAGGAAAGAAACCCGAGCTGTGTGTCTTATGAGTCACACAGAAAATAAAATTTCCCCAACCTTCTACCCTGGTGCTGTTGTGCATTTAAACTCACTGTCTCTCTTACGGCCCATCCCTTATGTTAATTTGACCACATAATTCCTTCATTCTCTTCTTTCATTAGATATTGCCAGTAACACAAAATTATCATTTTTTTTAGAAGTCACTCCCCCTTCAGCTATTTAAATTTTGTAATATTTCCATTGTTTTCCATAGAGCCAGAATACTAAGTGCCACCTCCAACCAATATATCTTGCTCTTTTAAAATTAGGAGCTCTCTCCTTAGACTGCTACAGTTTGAGTTACCCACTCTTTCATGTCTAACTTCTTAGTGTACACTGTAAATCTTAGGATATTAATCCAATTTTCCATCTTAGCTTTAAATTCTGCAGCATGTGCTCCAAGACTATCGTTGAAGAGCCTACATTCTGCCTCTCAGTAATCATCTTGAGATTACTACTTCTGTGTTGCACCTGGTGAGAAAAGGACCACAGGGCATTATTTCCTCAAGACTGCTAATCAGCAGAATGTATAAGTTCTTCATGGGTGCTAGCTTGGGAGTTTGTGCTACTTCCTCTCCTGCTGAAAGAAAGAGCAGAGTGACTTCATTCCTGTCTATCTCAGGGCAGTGAGCATCTGTGTGAAACCTTCCTGATTGCTCTGGTTGCTATTCAAGGCATTTACCAGGAAAAGGCTTCAAAAATGCTACAGACTTTTGCATAATTTGGGAAAAAACTGTTAATCACCAAAGATCATGTGGCCTGCTTCTCATCTTGGGTTTATTGCTACTGTTTTACTTCTGGTGCGAGAAGACGCAAAGGTGTATTATATCTCAGTGGTGTGAATCTGTGGTGAGACCAACACTAGGAGTAGCCAGGTAGTAGCCAATTATGTGAATCCCCACAATTCATCATTCTTAAAAAAGCTAATTCCAGTAAGTACTGCTTGACTAGTTTCTGTCTAATCTAACTGCAGAATATTTCCATAAGTAATTCATCCATAAATTGTCAGGGTATACTTTAGTACTTTCCCCTCAAGTGTTTGGCAGTGTGCTGTATAGATGTAGCAACCCTGCATTGACATTTTTCTTGTAAAAGCCCCCTTAAAATTTCACCAATACCTAGTTGCACATGGCAACTAGTTTTCACAGTGGCATACACTGCTCCCAGAGCTGCAAAACAGATACTCCTGACTTTACTCTATATTCTCACTAATCAATAAAAAACAGGTCTGTTGTCATGGGCATTAATTTTCATACAATCTCCATTACCAGCTTGCTGGATACTGACAGTCTGGGGAAATGTAGAAATTGCTTCATGTTTACTGACAACCAGATAACTCTGACATAAAAACACTCCTAATGTTAATCAGGTTGCCAGTAGTGCAAACAATGCACCTACCACACACAGCACGAAGCAGATACATAAACCTACATATGCTGAGGTTTTTAAATAGAACCTTCCTAAACCCCAAAAACCTCCTACAGGAAGCACTCATAATAAATGCCCTCAGCAGCCTCATATGCACTCTTTCAAAACAACACCCACATCAGCACATACAACCATATCTCATAGAGCATCTACTTCTAAACCCATAATGCAAGTCACTTCACAACCCAACATTCTGGTCATTGGAGACTCCATTTTGAGACACTCTGGTATCGATGTCACTAGGCTGAGTAAGTAGAAAGTCATGATTAGTTACTTATCATGGTCCAGAATCCACCATATTATGCACTCACTCTGGTCACCGGACTGCAAGTACCAGTATGACTCAGTCATACTCCATGTGGGTGTAAATGACCCGAGACATGCCTCCTCAGACTATATGAAGAGAGACATCATGGAGTTCTCCAAATGAGTGTCCCAGGCGGATATGAATCTAATACTGACTTTAATAACTGGCTTATTTCTGTTGTCATTCTAGTGTCATTCTAAGGGGATTGTGATATTTGTTAGCATGGAAGGAAATAACAAATCAGCATAATCTGTTGATCAAAGATGGTCTGCACCTCTCCCCTCTAGACTGTCAGATATTCATTAAGACATTGCCCTTCTCCATAGTTTGTCTTTTAGGCAATGGCAAACTAAAAATACTTCTGACATGAAAAATCAAAGCCAAGAACATTTAAAGCTCTTACTGTTCAATGTTAGTTGTCTAAACAAGAAACTTCACTCTTGACAAATTCTATTCACTCTAGAGAATGCTGATGTCTGTGCAGTCAACGACAAATGGTTTAAAGCAGTGGAGAGCATCCCAGCAGTGCAAAGCTATAACGCTTTCCACACATTTAGACCAACTGCCAAACAAGCAGGGACTAAAAGTGGAGGAGTCTCAATTTACTTCAAAAATTAAGTATACCTTAAGACCGGTCAAACAGAATGATACACTTGAGCTTCTCCACATTCAAATCACCATAAGCAAAATTCCATACCACTTCCTTGCAAACTGTAGGTTCCCCATCTCTGATTCAGGAAAACCATAACACATGCTTAAGCTTTCCAGAAATACTCACCATCCAACCCAATACCATATTCATTGGCAGCTCATTACCCCCACTAATAACTGACAATCATATATGACACCAAATGTACAGGCACATAGATCCCATGGTTTTGTAAACACAAACTCCCTGAACCAAATTATCAATACACCGACCAGGGGAGTAAACAAACTGGATCTGGTCCGTACTAATATGAGAGAGTGCTATACACCCCCTAGTGTAATAATGTCAAATTTGGTAAGTTCAGACCACAAACTGGTCTTCTTTTAAATAAAAATAAAACCTGGAATCCCAGCAAACCCTGGAATGTTCATGAACTACCCTAAGGCTAACTTCCAGCTATTAAGTGATAACTTAAGAAAATTTCAAGCCACCCTACACCCTAAGAACACCACTGTCTAAGCAGAATTGCTCACAGAAACCCTATACATGGATGTTAATAGCAGCACAGAGGCAACTGTACTCACCAGGAATAAGTACATGACTAACTGTAAAAAAAAGCCAGTCTGATAGAATCACAACCTCAATAGGCTGTATAGCAGAACAAAGAAATTCATGACAAAAATTAGGAAGTGTAGCACCCAGCATAATAAAAACTCTCTCATCAAACTAAACAGATAACTCGAGAAAAAATAAAATCTAGCAAAGACAAATTTGAGGTAAATTTGACCTCCAAGGCCGAGGACAAGCAGAAGTCATTGCTGTATTAAGAAGTTAGATGTAAGCCCTTATGTTACCCAGTGCATAGTTAACTGGCTCACACAGAGGACCCGGGAAGTTAGAAATGGGGAGCTCTGTCCTATAAAAAAGCCAATCACCAGCAGACTCCCTCAAGGACTGGTCATTGGATTGCATCTTCTTTGCAACTACTTCTCTGAAGTCAAAGCCAATGTCAAGGACCTCTGGCTGACCACATTTGTAGATGATTGCAAAACAAGGAGCAGTCACAGAATCCTCCACTGATACTGATTTTCTTCCAATAACACTACCACTACATAAGATTTATTCAGATGCACAAACACACACTACCTACACTACATCTATCCTTTATCTAACCCCAACCCTAAGCATAAAATACATACAGTATCAGACAAAATATACATCTACACCTCACCTGTCCTTAACCCTGTCACTCAAACACACACTCACGGTCACACACACACACACACACACACACACACACACACACACACACACACACACATAACATATGTTTAAGATTTCAGGATTTTGGCTACCAGCACATTTGATTTTAGCCACTCCTTTCATTTGCTGACCAAATGTACATTAGACAAACTGCAGTGAAATCATATACATATATGTACATATATATGGATATATATACATATATGTACATATATATGGATATATTTAAATCCATCAAATACTACTTTTGTCAATATGCATAATGTTGACCCAAATTGATCGACATTATGCATGTCAACATGCTACTATGCATGCATTGGGAATTAATTCTCTGAGTATGCAAAATATATGTATGTATAGATAGATAGACACACTCATGTACCTATACATTCTCATCTGGTCATGCATAGCCAATATAGTTCAAATTAAGCAGAACATGAAATAATTACTTTACCCATGCATCCAACTCCTTAAGGCCTGTGACATTTCAAAGCATCAGTGCAACTTGTCCTTGCATCCACATGCATTCAGCTGATCTAAGCCTGTTCTTACAGGGCACCTTACCCTACCATCCACAACCTTTTTCCAAAAGATGATTTTCTCTCCTTCATGAGATAAGGTGCTTAATTGCCTGATGCTCATTTCTTTTCCCATGGTCTGCACAGCTTGTATCTTATGCATTGTAACAAAACATTGTTTGTGCATTTAATTCAATAAGTATTTTTATAGGCTAGGCAGCTTTGATTGCACAGTCTCCACAGTAATAAAACAAGTTTAAGCAGAATCTTTAATTATACTTAAAAGGCTGAAGAAATTATTCACACTTCCATCCAAAATGGCCATCATGGTGGGCAGCATTTGCCATTTGTAACATATCCATCCAAACGTTGATGTAAACCTCACTTGATCATATCTACTGGTCTAAGTCATGTTTCCATTGACTAACCTATGTGGCCTATAAATCTTTCTACCCATCTGAACAGCAATACTTGAATTATTGCACTCAAAATGATCAATCCTGGCTAGTTAGTTTGACCATTGTTTAACGTAAAATAATATGCATTCATCAGCTATTGTTTTTGCTCTGACATTGTCCTGTCTTAACAGGCCTATGTGCTTGCAGATTTCTTCTGTATGTAGCAGTGCATGGGCTTTGTTAAAAATAAAAACTCAAAAGTCATTATTGTTCAAATGATGAATGCTAATGTCACAAATACTATAATACATGAAGCATTGTTATTCCATGGGGACCAGGTATGGAACACAACCATCCATCAGGCCAAGCGAAAAGAATTACAGTTATGATTTCTGATTATCAGATGTCCCTTCCATTTTAAAATGCAACTTAAACAGTATGCATAAATCATGCAACTATTTGTAGTTCCCATCTGGATTCCTCATTAGAACATTTTATATAAAACCACTCTTTACTTCAACACAAATCATAATCATAAACTACTGGAAATACAACCCATCCACAGAAAACTTGCTGAATGTATTGTGTAACTATCACTTGGCATAAATTGAGGCTCAGTTTTTCATTCTTTCATTATTTTTGTGCTTAATTATCCTCATCACCAAACAGCATGATATTTAAGTAGAGTAGGCAATAAGACTGCAATTTTTCACTAAGTTAGACAACATAAACTGTAAAGCAACATAAATTGTTTTCCCTGATGCAACAAACACACATTGCAAAATGTTTAAGTCAGATATATATATATATATATATATATATATATATATATATATATATTTTTTTTTTTTTTTTTTTTTTCCAGTTTGATGACCGGGGAGGTCCACTGGGCTCAGGGAGCTCATTTTCAGTGGAGGCCCGGGGAGAAAAAGCTCCACATTATGTAGTTTAATTACACAGAATATTACAAAGAATTATATGCTTAACATACTTTAGATAGGTACAATTAAGAAGATGAATAAAGTAATTACAATTTCATTTTAGCATGAGAAACAGGCAATAACAATTAGGATTCAAAGTACAGTTTTGTTATTTACAGTATGTACAATTGTGTCAGGTCAACTCAAATTCAGAATTAGCCAAGAGAGTAAGGGAAAGAGTACAGTTGCCTTCCTGATTGAGAAAAAATAGGAATGTAGCTGAGTTTTAAAGTTTTCAAAGTTTTGCAGGTCCTTAGTGAAGTAGGTAGAGAGTTCCATTTTTTGCTAAGGAAAATGCTAGGAGATGTTAACCTGCATGGCGATTGGGTTTGTGGACAGATATTAGGTTTTGTTGAGTAGATCTGAGAGCTCTGTGAGGGGTATAAGGTTGGAGGATGTTGGATAGTGCAGGGCACTTAGTAGGTTGAAATAATAATTTGTGGGCTAAGCTGATTTGCAGGTAAACTAAATGGTTGGGGAGCTCAAGCCAATTTAACAAATGAAGGGAAGTATAATGGTGGGAGGAGGCTTTGGCCTTGGTAGTAAATTTGGAAATTTTGTTGTAACAGACCTCCAGTTTGGAGGCAAGAGTGGTGGATAAGTTAGTTAATAGGGGAGCACCATACAGTAGTGAGGGGAGCAGACAGGAAGTGGCTAGAGTTAGTCTGGTGGAGGGAGAGAGGAAGTGGCTGTTTCTGTATAGTAAACCAAGTTTTATATGGATTTTCTTAATGTTTTGCTGGATGTGAGTATTGAATTTTATGTGTTCATCAATAGAAGTTTGGTGAAGGGGACAACCTCTATAGTAGAGTTGTTTAGGCTGGTAATTTGAAATGATGTTTTGTCAGTATGGGAAGCTTTAGAAGGAAAGAATAGAAGTATTTTGTATTTGTTAGCATTTAGTGAGAGATGATTTTGGAGCATCCAATTTTCAGTGGTGGAGAAAGCAGTTTGAGTGACTGGAGCTCAGGAAGGTTTGAGGCACAGCAGGTTAAAGTATAATAATCTGGGTATTACACAATTTTGGTGTTGGGTAAGGCTTTGTGGAAATCGTTAATAAAGATGTTGAATAGCATAGGGCCAAGTATTGATCCTTGGAGTACTCCAGTGGGGGTAGGAAGGAAGGTAGAGCTGCCTTTCCCCTATTTTGCAGGCTGAGACCTGTTGGAAAGATAGCTGGAGAACCAGGATAATGTATTGAGGGAGAGATTAAGATTAGAAAGATGGTTTAGGAGGTGGGTATGCGAGATAGTACCGAATGCTTTGGATAGATCCAGTAGAACTGTCGAAATTATTTTTTCCAGAGTCTTGGGCGAGGTTTACAGTATGTAAGAAGGAGAGAAGAGCAGTGATGGTACTGTGGCCTGGTCAGAAGCTGTGTTGGGTAGGAGTGATTAGTTGGTGTTTGGCAAGAAATGGTGAGAACTGAAGGTAGATGCATTTTTCAAGGAGTTTAGAGATTGGGGAGTGGATAGTTATGGGGCAGAAGTTTGAGATACTATTATTTTTGCCTCCTTTATGGAGAGGTAGAATAAAGGCAGCACACCATAATTTAAGCACGTATGATTCCAGCATGGATAGATTGATCAGGATACTGATGGGGAGAGCGATACCATCTGCAGCTATTTTTAGGAAGGTGGATGGGATATTGTCAGGGGCATTGGAGCATGGTTTTAGGTTAGAGAGTAGCTTCTTTATGAGAGGTTGAGATGGGTTTAAGTTCAAATGTAGGAGGAGGAGTAGGGGTTGAGGAAGATTGGGTGGGTTGAAGGGAAGGTTATTGTTGGGGAAGGTCTTGGTTAGTTCAGCTATAGAGTTGGTGAAGAAGAAATTGAATAGAGAGGCTATTTCATGGTCAGATTTGCTGGTGTCAGGACAGGGGTTGATTTTGGTACCTAGTTTGAGAAGGGAATTAATGGAGTTCCAGAATCATTTGGGCTTTTTTGAATGATTTAACTGAAGTTTGGTATAGTAAGACTTTTTGTCTCTAATTACTTGTTTTTTAACAAGGTTGCGTAGTTGTTTGTATCTAAGTAAAATTTCAGGCTGTTTGTGTTGGAGATATGTTTTCCAGATTTTATCTCTTTGTAGCATAATTTTTTTGGTGTCTTTGGTTAGCCATGAGGCAGTCCTGGTTTTTACCCTTTTTGTTCTTATTGGGGCTAGGGAGTTCAGGACATTTTAAAAGGGTTGAGTTGAAAACTCAATGGCTTGGTCTAGAGGAAGGGTTTTTAGAGGGTTCCAGTTAGTTTATCTTAGGGAGTCAGAGAAAGTTATTGGGTTAAAGTTTGTGAGGTTATGAGTCTGGATATACTGATGTGAATGAGGAGATGAGAGGGTAGCTTGATGGGTGAAGGCTGGGAAATGGTCTCCTAAAGGGTCAGGTATGACATTGGAATTTATGACGTTGTTAGGATGGGATACTAGGATCCAGTCTATTATGGATCCAGGGTTTGTTTTGTTAGGCCTGGTGATGGAGTTAGTTAGCTGGGTGTAATTAAATAGATTAATAGATAAGATGGGGTTGTTGATTTTATTCCAGTTGATGTTTACATCTCCAAGTATATAGGTCTCTAGATTGATATTGGTGGAGGCTCAGGATAGGATTTCCACAAGAGTTGTGGTGTTATTTCCAGGGGGAAATGAAGAGGGAAATTATGCAGCTACATTTGTGGTTATTTACTTTTAGTAAGCCTATTACTAGTTCAACATTGTTGAATGGAGGACTAGGGTTGCGGTATGGAGTGACTGATAGCTGGTTGGAGTAGAATAAGGCTACACCGCCGCCTTTTCTATTTATGCAGTCATATCTGAGGGATTTATATCTGGGGGGGATTCAGAATCGCTAATGTGTGGTTTTAGTTAGGTTTCTGAGATGGCTACAGTATCAGGCAAGTTGTGATTTAACCAAGTGTGAAAGTGGGTTACTTTATTTTTTAGGCTTTGGGCATTAATGGTGAGGAATTTTAGGTATTTAAGGTTGGATTTATTATTGGTGATAGGGCGAGCAGGGGTAGGTGTGGTATTTGGTCCTGGGTTAGGGTGTATGTCCCCAGCTAAGCAGAGGTAGTTGAGGAAGGGAAGAACTAGTTTTGGATTGTTGTTTAGTAGCTGAGAGTAGTAGGGTATTAGTTTAGGTTTGCAGTATTTAATTGAGAAAGGCAAAAGTTTTATTCTGAAAAAATGGAGAGGATGGAATTGAACTAGAGAGGAGGATATGTTGTAAAAGTGTGTTTTTGTGGTATGAGGAAGAGGGTAGTAATAGGGGGGTGTGATAGGGAGGAGGGGTAAAGATGGATGTAGGTGTAGGAGGTAGCAAGGTATAAAGGGAGTAGGAATATTATACAGATAGATGGGGTAAGAATGATTGTAGATGGAGGGGAAGGCATGGTAGAGGATTTATGTGTAGATGCAGTAGAGAGGAGGGTGAAGGAACTTTGGTGGGTGGGGAGGATGGGGAGGAGTGGTAGTGATTGACAGGTGAAGGTAGGTAGGGGAGGATCAGATGAGTGGAGGGGATTGGTTGGTGGAGCGGGGGAGGGTTCTATAGCTGAAAATAAATGTAGGGATATTGGGGTGGATGGGAATTGGGGGTAGGTTTGGGGAGCAGTGTGAGTCCGTAGGGTGAACAAGGTGGGAAGAGCCAAGAAAAAGGAAGAAAAGCAGCAGAAGTGTATCAGTGAAGCAGAGAGGAGTTCCAGGATATTAAGATACAGGGTAGGGGCTATGTGTGAAAAACTAAGGGGCAAGCTGATGGTTGACCATAGCCAGAAACTGAAGCAGGGCAGAGGTACATTAATAGAGAAAACAGGGTGAAGCTAGGTAAGGAGAAACAGTTACAAAACTGCTGACCTGCTCTGAATTGTAGTACAAAATAGAGGGTGGACAGTACCACCTAGTGGCTGAATCAGTTAAGTGCAAGGGAAGACCTCTGGCACTCGGGAGAGGGGGGAGAGTTTGTAAAATAAAAAGAAGTGTAATTAATTCCGTGATAGGCTGCTAGGTGTAGCTCACAGGGTTGGTAAACAACAGGGTAGACTAAGGTAGAGTTTTACTTTACAATAGGGTGCATACACTTGTTATTAGTCCTGGGAGGGATTATAGAAACACAGCAGTAATTCCTTAGTGCTGTCCAAAAGTCAATGGCTGGAAACTAGGGTTCCATGCAGATCAGTGGGAGGCACCTGGGGTGGTAGAGATGCAGTGGGAGTGAACTGAAAAGGAAAAGAAATAAAATAAATATGTAGTTACAAATATTGCAGTACTTCAGGCTATAGGAAGGAGAAAGAGGAGAGCGGTTATGCTTAGGAGGGTGTAGTGTGGAGGTGTATGCAGGTGAGAGAACAGAAATAAAACCATTTAACCATTGAAATAAGAATATAATTCTTAGACTGTTGACTTTTGATACAACTTAAAGTAGCAGTTTAAACTTCAAAAAAAAATGTTTCTAGAGTTGTTATGAAGGGTAGCAGATTTAAAACCAGGAGTGGAAATATTCAGCAGGAACAATCCTCAGTCTAACAATTAAAGTTACACATAAGTATATACCATAGTATCTGGATAAGCAGATTTAAAAATAAGCATAGAAAAGAAGCGTAGAGATATAAGAAAATCATATAGTGCAGAATGGAAAACCTTGGAGAGCAGTATTGTCATATAGCAATTACAATTCACAGTGGTGCGCTACAGTTCCACCCATGGCAAATTTGCTCAATGTTTGTGAAGAACTTAAGCATTGACTTTGCCCATCTTGCCATTCTCACAAAAGGGCAAGTGCAAAGAAGTTTCTTCTTCCATATTTCAACTTTTCCACCCCTTCAAGTAGATCCTCCAACCCATCCATGATTTCTGTCTGTAGCTCTGTATTCTCCTATACAGCAGCTTCATGCTTGCATCATCTGTTTATTTATTTTTCCCATTTCTTAACCATCTCAACTCTTTATGTATCATTGTATAGCATTATTTTTTTTCAAGGTGAACTTTCACGGTAATTATAACATTGTAAAGATAATTTCTTGCTGATGACATATTGAATAATAATATTTTTATTTTCCTTAAAGTCAGCCAAACATTTTGTGGGTTGCATTCTCTTACTTACAATTCATATTGAAGAGATGTTTACCTTTTATAGCTGTTTGGAGGGGCCTACTTCTAATGAATGAAAATCCACTTACCCGAGTCTCTGAAGACAGAGATGACTTCACCACAACAACATTTGAATGAACTCTTGAATCACCAGTAAGGATCTCTAGGTAAGTAACCACTTGGCCATCATGGTGAACATTGCCCCTTTCGTGGAATCAACCAAAAACATGCAGGGTAGACCAAGTGCACAGATTATACCAACTAGACCAATGTATATCCAAAAAGTAATCGAAAGGTAAATAAGTTATAGGCTTTATTGTGGCAAACTCCAATAAATAGCAAACCAGTTTCGGCTGAAAATTCAAGCCTTTCTCAGTGCAACAAAAAATGCCATTAGAGCACACCCTAGTGTCTGCTTCTATATGTGTGTACTTAAAGAGATACACCTAAAATAAAAATATACACATTCATTAGACAGAATCACCAAAACCAAAATTAACTTAATTCATTAAGGCCAGGTCTAAACAGACCCCCCAACCTAATAATCCAGGAATATTCCTTATTATTTAATATTTCATGCCATCTAGCTTTGAAGTTCTGTGCATCTGAATTTTGTCAATAATAGTAAAATTGAATTTCGCAGTTTGGTGTATGGTAGTGCGTTTATAAAGAGCGTTGGAAGTCCTTTTATTTCTAATCTCACTTAAGTGCTTGCTTATACGGTATCTGAATGGACGTGACGTTTGTCCAACATAAAAAGATGAACACGTACAAGTAGCTAAATAAATTAACCAGTCACTGCTGTAATTACCAAAAATCCTAATCTTGTAAACTTTTGAAGTGTTACAACTGGTAAATTCCTTGGTTTTGAAAATATGTGAACATGCATTGCAGTGACCGCAAGGGACACAACCCACTAGTGTATTAACAAATAGTGTTTTCTGTATCGCTGCAGGTGGATTGTAACGTTTATAATGGGTGAAATATGAATTAATAGTTCTTCCTCTGCGATTCGAAAATGAGCATCTGTCTGGAAGTATCCCATTAAGTTGTTCATGTGCAAGTAGAATATCCCAATGGCTGTTGATAATGTTTCTAAATCTTGAAGTGTTGCTACCAAATGTTGTAACTAGTCTTAGTGGTTGTGGTTCTTCTATGTTGTCATGAATAGTTCTATTTTTGTATTCCAAAAGTTGAGATCTATCCATTCTTTTTACCTGGATTATAGTTTGAGAAATCTGATGTTGTTGATATCCTCTGGTTATCAACCTATTTGTTAAATCTTGTTGGCATTCCTGATGACTCATTTCCGAAGAGCAAATACGTTTGACGCATAAGTATTGAGACTTGGGGATGTTGTTGATGATGTGATGGGGATGATGACTAGAAGCATGAAGTAAGGTATTATATTTAGGAAATTTTCTATATACCCGAGTATCCAAAGTGTGATCTTCTTTTCGAGTAACAATTACATCCAAAAATATAATTTATTGATATTCAATGTTTAGAGTAAACTGAATATCCCATTTGTTAATATTAAGATAACTAACAAATTCATGTACATATTGTACATCACCCGCCACACCATCCAACAATCATCCAAATAACGTCTCCAAATATCCAACTCATCCAAGAAAAAGTTGTTGGTAGTATCATAAATCAGTTGCTCTTCAAAAATTCCCATGAAGAGGTCAGCATAGATGGGAGCAAAAGATGCTCCCATTGCTGTACCTCTGACCTGCCAATAAGACTTACCATAAAAATAAAAAATATTTTTGGTTAGAACATGTTCTTTTAGAGTTAATAGAAAAATGTTGAAACCAAGAGTGTATAGTTTGGATTTATTTAGCCAATATTCAATGGTCTGTAGTCCAGCCCCATGTGGTATGTTTGTGTAAAAGGAGGTGACATCCAGTGTGCAGAGATACCAATTAGGTTCCAAGCCCTTCCCAGATACAATTGGTCTACCTGGTGGACACGTGGGATTTTTATGTATCTTGGGAAGTAAATATAGATACTGAGGAATAGGGTCTGAAACCTTCAGTTGATTGCAAGTTTTTTGATTGATGATGCCTTCCTCCATGGCTAGGTCTAGAAAAGAATCGATGTGATTTTTGAAATTTACAGTAGGATCAACAACCATATGAGGGCTCTCTAACTGAACCTTTATCTGCCTTTTTAACTCAATACTTACAACCTTTATTACCCATGGTCAGGTCCAGATTAAAAGATACTACCGAATTCCTGAATATCATTCAGGATACACAATTGGAACCCAATTGGTATCTCTGCACACTGGATGTCACCTCCCTTTACACAAGCATACCACATGAGGCTGGACTACAGGTGATTGAATATTGGATAAATAAATCCAAACTGTACACTCCTGGTTTCAACAATTTTCTATTAACTTTAACAGAACACATTCTAACCAAAAACATTTTTTATTTTTATGGTAAGTCTTATTAGCAGGTCAGAGGTACAGCAATGGGAGTATCTTTTGCTCCCATCTTTGCTGACCTCTTTATGGGATTTTTTGAAGAGTGACTGATTTATGATACTACCAACAACTTTTTCTTTGATGAGTTGAATATTTGGAGACGTTATTTGGATGATTGTAGGATGGTGTGGCAGGGTGTTGTACAATATGTACATGAATTTGTTAGTTATCTTAATGTTAACAAATGGGATATTCAGTTTACTCTAAACATTGAATATCAACAAGTTATATTTTTGGATGTAATTGTTACTCAAAAAGAAGATCATACTTTGGATACTCGGGTATATAGAAAATTTCCTAAATATAATACCTTGCTTCATGCTTCTAGTCATCATCCCCATCACATCATCAACAACATCCCCAAGTCTCAATACTTACGCGTCAAACGTATTTGCTCTTTGGAGCTGAGTCATCAGGAATGCCAAAAAGATTTAACAAATAGGTTGATAACCAGAAGATATCAACACCATCAGATTTCTCAAACTATAACCCAGGTAAATAGAATGGATAGATCCCAACTTTTGGAATACAAAAATAGAACTATTCATGACAACATAGAAGAACCACAACCACTAAGACTAGTTACAACATTTGGTAGCAACACTTCAGGATTTAGAAACATTATCAACAACCATTGGGATATTCTACTTGCACATGAACAACTTAATGGGATACTTCCAGACAGATGCTCATTTTCGTATTGCAGAGGAAGAACTATTAATTCATATTTCACCCATTATAAATGTTACAATCCACCTGCACCAATACAGAAAACACTATTTGGTAATACACTAGTGGGTTGTGACCCTTGCGGTCACTGCAATGCATGTTCACATCCAACGCTCTTTATAAACACACTACCATACACCAAACTGTGAAATTCCATTTTACTATTATTGACAAAACTCAGATGCACAGAACTTCCAAAGTTAGATGGCATGAAATATTAAATAATAAGGAATCTTCCTGGATTATTCGGTTGGTGGCTCTGTTTAGACCTGCCCTTAATGAATTAAGTTAATTTTGGTTTTGGTGATTCTGTCTAATGAACGTGTATATTTTTATTTTAGGTGTATCTTTTTAAATACACACATATATAAGCAGACACTAGGGTGTGCTCTAATGGAATTTTTTGTTGCACTTAGGAAGGCTTGAATTTTCAGCCAAAACTGGTTTGCTATTTATTGGAGTTTGCCACAATAAAGCCAGTAACTTATTTACCTTTCCTTGTGCTGGATTAGTTTTTGGATGAACTTTGCCCCTTTCCCCACTGTAGTGCGATCTTGGAGTTAGCATAGTTGGGGGGTGGGGGCACAGATCCCCACATGAGTGTGCTTAATTTTCTTCAGTTTTTATTTCTTTTGTTGGTGCAGACAAGTAGTTACTTACCTAGAGTTTTCACTCCGTGATCCGGGTGTTCATTCAAATGTGGTTTGGAGAAGTCATCTCCGTTTTCAGAGAAAAGGGTAAGTGGGTTTTCATTCACTAGACGTAGACCCAGTTTGGATATGACCATTTATTAAAAGTATTTCTACCAATTTCCATAGGAAGCAACAATAAAATGATATGAAAACATACTGACTGCTTCTGAACATGCCAGGTCAGAATATCACTATTCAAAATATATGTGATACTGTATAATATTTGCATTGACAACAGCTAAACACTTAAACTGTGGCTTCAATAAAGCAGTAAGTAAGATATTAACAGTCTAGTTCTATTTTGTTTTATTAAAATCATGTAAATCAAAAGCATGTAAATATTTGTTACAAGAAAATAAAAACGTGAGCTATCTCTTATCATTTGAAAGCAATTGAGACTAGGTAGCTATATTTTGATTAATGTGTTTTTCTTCTGAAAGAACAGTAGAGTTCTTGCAAAGATTTAAAAAGTAAAAATAGAGCTAGGAATAGATGCATAGCCTTATTGCTAATGGAAGCCTGTTTATGTAAAACAGCTTCCTTTAAAATGTGCTGTAATGAAGGAGTGATTCAAATGACCCTGTTTATTGTGTGTGTTTAATGGTAAAAGTTTCAGAGCTTCAGCTACATATTTTTTCTGAATATAAATCTATGACAGAGCATGTTGGTTTCCAAGCCAGTTTCTTTCACTGAAATTATTTTCTGTATTCCTAGCAATATGGGAATTTCTACTCCCACAGAGTGAGACATTTTTGACATTAAGTGCTGATTTCATAAGTTGGATGTTGTTTTCAGCATACAGAGGTTAGACAGCTTCTGTTCTTTTACAAACGTGTTTATTCTGAAACCTGTACATAGATAAATATTATATGGTAGGAATTTTTTTTCTTTTTTTTCTGTTTATCTGATCAAATAAATAGCTCTAGTGTGTTATTTTTATAGTCTTTATTTGTATGCTTTAAAGAAAGAGCTGAAATACTTGTATATAATCTGCATATACTTTGCAAAGTAAAAAACATAAAGTGCTTAGCAAGTGCTCAAAAATACTCTAATCACAGTACTGCTGTGAGAAGAAAATTCAGGAAAAAATTGAGGCCTGAAATTAATAAATTGAAATTATCAGTATGCAGATATGCGTCTTCATTATGTCTAGAGTTGCATTCATCATCTGAGTCTTTCTTCCTGATATATTATAAAAACAAGCTTATTTTTGTTCACCCTTGATAAAGATCATAATGGTGACTGTATTATTCTATTGAAGTACAGACCATATAAAAGCCATAATATGGCACAATGTAATATTCAGACTAATGAGGTGATAAAGAAAAACTACTAGGAAGAGAACAGTGTCTGTGTTAGCTATAGTATCTGTTTCCATTTTAAAGAATAAAACTGAATAATATTTTCCCATCTCTTCACTTGTAGAGTGTTTTTCTTTCCTCCTTCACTGATAATGATGCACTTCTGTTTTTTTTTCCTAGTAACTGTTTTAAATGATGATCCAGATGCTTGATTGACTCATGTTGTTTAGTGCATTATTACTGAGAACAAATGCAAAGTATGCTGATGTAAAATACTAGATAAAGATATACCACGTGGGCTAAAGACTTAGATCAAACTGAAGCTTCTGATTTAGCAAAAAATATAACTTTTAAGATATTCAGAGTTTCAAATAAACTGAAACTATTTCATCTTGACCATTTCAAACACTGCAGTAGAAAGAATGCATGTCCATTTAAGTGCTCTCATTAATTGAAAAAAAAAAGTTATAAAATCACAGGACAAAACATCTGGCAAAAGTTGAATGCATTATGTGTATTCAAAATATATAAAAAACATGTACTTTATGAGTACTTATATCCCCTACAAGAATAATTTAGACCATCATAAATTTAGAATAAGCTGGGTAAATAAGTATTTTTCTAACATGGTATCAGCATGAGTACATCACGATTGTTAACTAGCAACCCATCAAATGGGTTTTCAAGAAATCTAGCTTGGATCAGAAAAGAATGCATCTTTGTGCTGACTAAAGATAAGCTTCCCTTTTTTAATGGGTCCATTTCATATCTATCAAAACAAAAAGCAGGAAACCTTTCATCTAAGAGACTTCCTGGACACTTCTGTTCAGTTAGAAGTAACTCTTATTTTTCCAGTTTTCTCACTGAGATATCCACTTCCAGGACTCTGTCTTTTTTCTTATTCATATGTATTAATTATTGTGAAAAACCTCCTTGTCTTTGAATCTCATGAACATTTGCATATGAGCCTGATGCCATTCTTGAATTACAAACCACTATAAACTGTTCTTAAAACTGTTACATAAAACAAACAAAATGAAAAAAAAAATGGCAACTTGCTTTAATTTTTATTTTAGTCATTGCTGCCTTGGCCTACTGCCTTCTAGTACATTAATAAGCATTCTGTCATTGTTCAATATGCCATTGACCTCATTTCTAAACATCATTTGACCCAATAAAATCATAGTACCATAATAACTGTAGTAATTATATCCTTATGATTTAGAAGGTTATGAAAAAAGTATATCACATTTTAGAATAAATTACATCTTTTACTTTTAAAAATAAATCCCAAATCACATTCGGTGGAGAACTCTATTACACAGCAATTTAAATTGATAGTGAGTCATAGTGAACGGCCCTAAGATGTATTTCCTCTACATTCAAATGGTTTTGATGTTAGAAAGAGTGAAGGTGTTTCTTAGTTATAGGTATTAGTAACTGATAGTGCCATCACTTAACACTAATTATCATGATCCATTGTTTTTAATTCCATCCTAGCTGCAAGTAACAGGGCTAGAGATGCATACAAAATACATGTTATGTATAAAATAAATGTTAAGCCTAAAGACTTATTTCAGAAATATCTCTAGTTCCATTACTTACACCTGGGATAGAATTAAAACTGCTGTCTTGTGGGGAATAACTATACATGACTGCATTAGCAACTGCTGGATTATCATCATCATCCCTCTTTTTCCCATTTTTCTACATGAGATCGGGTCGGGATGTCTTGTTAACTGTCGCCATCTTTCTCAATTCAATGCCATACTCCTGCTACTTCAACACTAATGCCTGTCTGTCACAGATTTTCTTTCATACAATCCATACACCTCTTTGCTGGACATCCTCATTTCCTTCCATCTTCTTCCTGTCTGTTCCAAATCTTTTTTCACCTTATTGTCTTCAGCTTTTCTGTGCATGTGTCTGAACCACTGTAATCTGTTATCTTTGATCTTTTCTGCAACTGGAGATACTTTGGCTTCTGGTGTTATTTCCAAACATCATCTGTCCCACAGTGTGCATCCTACCACCCTTCTCAGGCACTTCATTTCCATCACCTCTAGCTTCTTCATCTGCTCTGCCTTTACTGCCCAGGTTTCTGTACCATACAGTAGTACTGGTCACCTCACTGTCTTGTACACCTTACTTTTCAGCTTCTTTGACATTTTCTGTCATAGACTACACCTGAGACTCTATGCCAGTTGGCTGCAGCCCCTCTGATTCTAGCTTAATTCAGACTTCCCTTCTCCTCAACCACCCCTCCCAGATACTTGAAGCTGTTTACCTGTTCCACTATCTTTCCTTCTATTTCAGTTCTCAACTTTTTTGTTTTCCCCAGTTTGGTGCCATTGCCACTGTCTTATCCGTGCTTAGTTTCATTCCATGTGCCTTCAGTTTTACATCCCATTCCTCTATTCTTTGTTGAAATTTTCGCTTATAGTATGCCTGTATTGCCAGATCATCAGCATACAGCAATGTTGTTGATCTGCCCCATCCAAAGTATTTGCTAATATAATCCATCACCGGTATGAAGAGCAGTGGGCTCAGAGCTGAACCCTGGTGCATATCCACTTCCAATGGGAACCCCTCTGTGAGGCTGAACACTGGTTCACCCTTGAGTCATTGGGTCCTTGTATGTAGCCTGTACTAATTCTCCCAATGTTTCTGGGACTTTGAACCACCGTAGTACTGCCCAAATCAGCTTTCTTGGGACCTTGTCATATGCTTTTTCCAAGTCTAGGAATGCCCAGATGGACTCTTTTCTCATCTCTAGCTTCTTCTCAACTATCTGTCTCACTGCAAACATTGGGTCAGTTGTGCTGCATCCTGATCTGAATCCGAACTGTTCATTTCCCATCTTACTTTCTACTACTCTATGTATCTATTTATCAGATACACTCTCCAGAACTTTCATGCAATGTAATAGGAGTCTGGTGCCTCTGTACTGGCGACAGTTGTGGATGGCCCCTTTGTTCTTGTACACTGGCATCAGTATGCTTATTCTCCAGTCATCTGGGATACGCCTATCTCTTCACACTGCTAAGAGTATCCTCTGAAGTCATTTCTCACCTATTATACTCAGCATCTTTATCATATCTGCTTTGACCTCATCTCAACCTGCTGCTTTCCATGACTTTATTTTCCTTAGTGCTATCCTTGCTAATTCTAGGTTCTTCTAATTCTAGTTCATTCACTGTAGGCTGTTTCTGGAGTAGTACAGCTTCTGTAGGGTTTTCTTTATTCAAAAGCTCCTGGAAATACAACTTCCATCTGCCTTTGATGTCCTATGGATTGGTGAGCAGTTTGTTGCTGACATCCTTTATGAAGGGTGTCTATCTTCTTTATCTTTTGGTCTTTGCCTTGTAACCTGATACAGTTTCTCTGTACCACCTACTGAATCACTTTCCAGAAGCTTGTAGAGTGCCTCCAATGCCCTATTCTTTGCTATTACAACTCCTTTCTTAGCTTCCTTTTTACCCAACCAGTATTCCTACCTAATCTGGTTCATCTTTTCTATTTCACACTTTTTCCTGCACACTTTCTTTTGATGACTTCCTAGACTTCTGCATTCTACCACCAGATTTTCTCATGTACCTTATTTACATATCTGTCTCAGCCACATATCTGTTCTGTAGTCCTCATACAAGCTATTTTGAGGCATTGTCATTCTTCTTCTTCACGCCACCTATTTCTTAATTTTCTTGGTGTGCTAGAGCCCTGAGTAACTGTTCACCATCTCTGGATATTAGTTCTAATTTAGTCCAGTTTTTGGCTTGTTTTTAGTTGCTTTATTAGGAATAAGAGTGGAAATATATTTTAATTTACTATATTAGGTCATTCAAATTAATCTGCAGTTTAGATTCAGCTATTTGAATTGTTTGCTTCAATTACTTATCACAATTAGAATGCTGTGCCTTTAAGTGCAATTGGATCAACGTGTCACGTGATCTTTTAGATGTCTATTTAACGAGGTACGAACAATGGCAGAATTTGAATTAGTCTATAAGATAAGAGGATGAGATAACTGTAGATAAATAAAGTTTTCAGCTAGCTGAAAGTCTTGGTTTGTTTTATTTATATCAAGGGTGACACTTTCTCTTCAGTAATATTATTCTCTTCATTTTGAAGGAAAAACATGAAGAGCGCAATAAACAAAGGTGTGGGAGAAACCAGAGGACAGGCAGGAATGTGCATGCACAGAGAATAACTGGGTATCCATATAAACACAGTTAAATCAGATGTGCTTTACCACTTCTGAAGTGCATCAATGACCACAGATAGAGCAGACCATAGAAGAGCAAGAGAATAACATATGGAAGAAATGGTAGTAGCCTTAGGATGGATTTACACATAAGAAATTGGAAATGATGCACCAGCACAATAATAGACTGGACATGAATAGTTGGAATTAACTGGACCCTGGAATGCGGTGCATATATACTGAGGGATTAACCAATCAGTTATTGTCACAGATGTTAGTTGCCTTGTATGTGTGATCCTATGCCATCAAGTTGTCAGGTACAATACCTCAAATTGTTCACATTGTGGACCTGTGGCTGAAGTCACCTTCTTAGACAAAGCAGCCTACTCATTGACCCACCAATTTAAGCAGTTAGAGTTCACCCCATATGCCCACCTTCATAGGGATCACATCTATAATGAATAGTTTCACTGTAAACTAGGAAAGAACAAAAAACAGACAATTATGTTGCCAAAAGATATTAAAACAATACAAGGCTATACAACTAAATAATAGCATAGCTAAAATCAATGAGTCTGCAACCTGTTTTGTGCTATAAGCTGCTAATGTCACCATATGACCACAAATGGTTCATATGTGGTTACTAGGCTGTCATACATACATACATGCATGCTACTTTAATTATGGGCATTAATGCCCTTCTAGCTTGCCAATATACCAAAACACTTGTTCCCATAATAAGTGTCAAGGCTGTTCTTAAAAATATCTAAACTAGTACTTGCTTTAATGTAATGTGGTAGTCTGCTCCATGTATCAGCTACTCTGTCAGAGAATCAGTCAATACACTTCTCATTCCTACAGAATCGTCTACATAGGTTGTTTGCTGATTCTCTACCACTTTTTTATAACCCCAAACATTCTCAGAGGTAGTTGTCTATAAATGCCCTATATACATGAATAAGATCTCCTTTTAGATATGTGCTGTATGATACTTGCCTTGTCCTATTTGTAACCCCTGCAGCTAACCATCTTATTAAGAATACATCAATACCTAGTTGTTCAACTGTATTGATCAGTGTTTTGTGTGTGACACTGTCAAATGCTGAGGTTAAACCTATATAAATTACATCACAACACAATTCTTCATTCATAGCTGTTGTTATTTTGTTATAGGACATCATGTTAGAGGTTGTAAATATCTATTTTCAACATATGCATGCTGATATATGGTTTAAAGTCCCAAGCACTCCAATTCTGACAACGTATCCAGTACTATGTTCTCCATTATTTTTCCACAACATGAAAGTATACTTAAGGGACTATATGACTCTGGGTTATTCCTACTTCCCTTTCCCTTAAAGACAGATTTAATAAGCACATGTCTCCAATCTTGAATAAGTTCTCCATATTTATATGACCTAGTAAATAATAAACATAGTGGTACTGAAAGTTCTTGCCGAAGTGCTCTCAGGTAATTATACTAATTTCATCTCCTCCTGGTGATTTGTTTGGATTCAGTTTGTGCAGCTCTTTTTCAATATAATCTAATTTAATTCCAGTATCTGGGGTTACCTAGATGTCACTAGGACAACATATCATCCCTTTTGTGGAGCCAAACTGATTTGCATAAGATTTTGTAAATATATCTATAATCTGCTATGTCTGAGAATACATTTTAGAATCTGTACACAATTTATCAATTTGTATGGCTTTACTCCTTCCATATCTTATTTATCTATAAAATGGTTTCCTATTAAGCCCCATATCTTTATATAAATTTTCTTCAAATATTTCTTGATCTTGTCTCACACTCTTCTTAATTTGTTTGTCCAGCTTGTTTATTTCAAAGTTGTTGTTTAACCTCTCTTCTATTTCTTATATATTTTTATATCTCACCTTAATCAGGTATCTTGTTCTTGTGGAAATATATCCCCCTGACATTCTATGCCTAGATCCTGATGTGTTGAACATGTTTTGATTTTTTTGCACTAAAGAAATTTCTGTTTCAAAACTTTCCACACTCCATCTGCAGTCTTTCCATAGAACACATCAGTCCAGTTAGTTTTACATAGTGATTGTTTTGCTTTCATTTAATCTGTAATTAATCTTCTGTGTATTGGTTTAGATTTCAATTTGGTAGAGTTATCCAGCAACAAATTAACCTTTATAACCCCATGATCACTGAACATCAATGATGGTAAAACTTGACTTGAATTAAAATTAATTTCTTTAAGAACACAAACAATGTCTAGTATGTTCCATTCCCTGATAGTTTTTTTTTTTTTCACAATCTGGAGCAATTGTTGTTCCTGAACATACCCTGTAAATAATTTCCTTACTAATGTTGTTGAATCAATATTATTCTAGTCTGTTTCTGGTAAATTTATGTCCCTAGCTGATATTGTTCTTCCCTCCTATATTTCATGCAAGAAATTAATGAATTCCTCTAGGTCATCTGCACTTGATTTTATTGGCCTATACACTGCAACAATTGCTATATGTTCCAAGGTCGTCTTTATTGTCACAGTTACACAGTCTATTGTGTCGGTGTTATCACTGGATATATAATAATCACAGATCTCATAACTCTCTTTAATCTTTATCATAACACCTCCACCTGATTTTTTGTTAAAGTGTCTGTTACACTAAAACATTTATACCCTGACAGAACTGGTTCCCAGTCATTGTTCTTTAACCATGTTAAACAATAACAACATCAATCATGTGGGAATGTAGTAAATTTTCTAATAAAAAAAAATATTTTTAATGCTCTTAGCATGAATAACCATCAGAGATGCATATATGTTACTATCTATGTACTGTTAAATTTTCAACCTGCAAAAATCCTGGCTATTGATCCAAGCATTCACAGGCTGCCCCCGTGCATTAGTGACATAGATCCTAAACCAAGGCTAAATTTGTCCTAATATCCCTGACAAAACAACACACCCAAAATTTTCCATTGCAACCAGTTTAATTAAAATAATCTAGCAGTAAATTACAATTAATTAACATGCACATATAATTATATCAGTGTGACAACCAATAAATGGGACAATGTTTATGTTAGCAATGTGGAAAAACACTCATCTTCCATCATTCATATAAGTAGCATTAAATCCCACTGCTCACTGTTAAAGCACACCACAAAACTTCTAAAGTGGCATACCACCACTTACTCCTGGATGAATAAAAATCCTAAAAAAAAAAAAAAAAGAGGTGAAAACAAAAGAAGAGTTCAAAATGAACCCTTCTTACTCCACCCACCAGCTTGACATAGTAGCAGGCTGTTTCTCCACTTTTCCTTTACAATTCCTTAACCAATCCATTCAAAATAATGAAGAAAGCTCATTGAACAAATCTAAACCTGTACTCCACAGATTTGGTACCATGAATCATCCTTGTCATTAAAATACCCATGCTTGATGATATACAAGCCGAGCTTCTTTAATTTCCTAGACACTCTGATTAACAAACCACCTGGCCCTCTCCAAACCCATAAATGTATCTGTATGCTTTGGCACCAATCTCAGTATAATCTCAGACCAAACTATCACCATCCCAAGAAACCTTTGCTGCAATTCTAACAAATCCATAACAATTCTACCTAACAATGTTCTTTTAGACCACCTAAATGAACAATCAAAACATGAGCTATCCTTAACACTGCCTGTATGTTTTCAAACTTTCCCAACAATTACTGCCATTTCAGGCCTCAAAAGCCATGGCAAGACACCTTCCACCTGTCCTGATCCAGACCCATCATACATCCACTCCCTCAAATTAAAGCTGTCTTCTACACCCAAATAACAAATGAGTGACCCCAACAAGACAATATTTCCACCTGTACAATGAAAACAACAATTACCAAATTAACAGGCAGCACTATTTAATATAAGGTAAAAAAGCTTTAGATGACCACCTCCTCACCTTATGTATTAATTTTACAGAATTTACGTCTTCAGCCAAATCAGATGTTCTTCCTATCCTAAAAGAATATGCCAAAAATCTATCCCCAACAATACCCTAATTCTCCAACAATATAACCATTGTTGCCAGTATAACTTTGCAATCCTCTAAACAAAAAAACACATCATCAAATGCACCACCATTACTCACTCTCTGCAACTGTCTGGCCCATGCTACAGACAAACAACCACTGAGTATTACCACATACAATAGCCTGCTGCCCTCTCCATAACAGATTCATTTTTTGACTGACATAATCATATCACAACTGAAGAACCAGTTATACAAATACCCCTTGACAACCATGTTCCCAACACTTCCTAAACCCTAGAAGCTTCTGAATACATAAACAGTGTCAGTGAAGCCCAGGTAGTATAAATTATTTAATGAACCACCAAATTATAGAAACCTTTCAGAAATACCTGAAGCAACTGCTTTTTTAATTGAAAACTACTGTCCATGCTCAGACCCTTAACTCTCTCACAACTCTTAGCCATCCTACTCACTAACCAAGCTTTTATAAAATCTAATAACACTGCCAAACTGGCTGCTGCAATCAGACCAATACATGTACCTTAATTGATCTAACTTCCTCACCAAGAAACCACAGGTGAGCAACATATCTCATTTTCAAAACAACTGAACACTTCCTCTCTCCCACTGTCAACTGCCTCACAAAAGAAGAAACTGTAGTGAATACTGCATTGATTGGCTTACATGTGGAATTTGACCACAACTTCTTAATCAACCACCCTGCTACAGTTTTCCAAGGTGCCACACCTCCTCTGGCAACCCCACTGGTTCATGCCTTGCATCCGAGACCAGAGAGTGAAACCTGTGAAGCTGAAGATGAGACAGAATATCAGCTATGTCACTGAAATGTCCAGGATCTGCCAGGCTGAAAAACTAAAATTAACAATCTGTAAAATTAGCTTCCTTAAAGCCAACAAAACTAAGACTGGCCTTACTTCTTCCAAGTTAACACATGAACCACCGGCTTGTTGTCAGAAAAAAAAAATCACTGTACTATTCTGTAAACCCTCCTTCAATACCACTGACACTGCAAAAATTGTCTTAGCTCTAAAAACAGCACATCCCCCCTCCATTCAGCCAGCCATTCAGCAGACCAACTCAGCCCAAAACATTCAGTATCAAAATATGCAAGCATAGCATGAGCCTCTCCTGCATCTGTAAACAAATGTAACTTCACGTATGAAACCACTCATCCTGACAAAAAGGCGTGCCATTAATACTTGACAAAGCACTGGCCATGACCTCAAGTTTTCCTTCACCGTCTGGGTAACCTAGGCCAGTGGTGCTTCTACTCTCTCTCGCAAGAAGATCACAACTGGTTTACAAAATATCTTCCCTGGACCACCTGCTCTGCACATGCAGAATTTACACCAAGTAACTCCATCACCTCCCTAACTCTCACTTTCTCTTTTCCCTTGACCAGCTCAGTCTTATCTTTCAGCTTATTCAGTTTGTCATTAGGAAAACAAAATAAATATCTCTGTACATCCATTGTGAACCACAAAAAATTTAACATCTGAATCAGACCTTCAACCTTATCCTGAGCTAATGGCACTGCCATGTCCCTACAGATCTCCTGAAATACTAACATTCCAGCTTCAGCTCTTTTCTGACACTCCCAATAAACAAACCAAAAAAAAAAAAATCATTCAAATAATGAACCACCTTCTGAGTAGAAGCTGTCTTCTGCCAGATCCACTGCAGAGCTAAACTAAATTTCTTAACTGTAGGACAAGCAACTGCACATCCCACTGGCATGGCCATGTCAAAATAAAATGTTGCCCCAATGCACATGATTAGTAATGGTCAGTGCTCCTCTCTGATGGGAAAGAGATGAAAAGTCACCTCAAAACTTACCTGACCTCCTTCTTCCCAAAACAATCACAATGTCCTTAGCACCTGGACCTTCTGACTAAACCAACATCTGCATACTATCTGCATCAATCAGATCAAATACATGTATGCCATATCTTCTATTTCACAATTAGGGTAATGTGAGGTATAATGGACACACTGGACCCTCCTGCCAGAGTCCTCTGGGTCACCAGCCAGTATCATAGCTGTACCCAATGTCCAAAAATCATGTGTCAGTAACCTGACGCAACTCTTCCTCCAACCATTGGCTTGCCAGCTCCAAAACATTGGCACCTACCCCTGCACTCATGTGCTCTGCCTGCAACTGCATCTTCACCTCCTGCACTTTCACTTGTTGCTCAAAATTCAATGATTCTTGCAACTTAGCTCACTCAGGTTCCCCCAAAATTGCCAACAAATCTGCCACTCTATCAAACTGTCACTCTATTGGCACAACATCAGCAGCCACTTGATCCCATTCAACATTACATGTAGATGGCTGGGGCCTCACCATCGAACTGCCCCTGAACTCTCTTCTTGCTGTTCCTGTCATCTTTCTTGATCCTTTCCGAATTATATGATTGGTCTGCTCCTCTGGTGCCTTGCATCTCCTCATACTCCTCATCTGTTGCTTCATGGACAAATCCCCTGTGACTAATCTGGAGTCACAGGCTCTTGGGACTGCAATGATTTCTTATCATCTCGAAACAACTCAGCCTTTGACACTATCCAAACCTAATGCTCCTTCAGGGATTCCACCTTGATCATCTGGAAAATAAATAATGCAACAACATTAATCAGCTTGCAAAGCAGAAAGAAAATCTAAACATTTCGCATCATTCAGCCACCCTGTGCTACAACCTCTCCCCCAACAGGACAGTATCACTACCTTGCCTTGAACCTGAATTTAGAGACCAAGGCTACCATCCTTACGCCATACAACAAGGGATTATGCTAACTTTGCTTGCAGCAGTCTACCATTAAAACTTAAGCAAGAATTGGAACCTACTACTGACTTGGATACAACTCTAACTAATGAGCTCAAAACTGCTTAAAATGTGACCATTACATATCCACATTATGTAAAACCTTTACATGTGAGGTCAACCATCTTATGCATCTACCTGTTTTGTTTTTATTTTTTTCCTCTTTCTTTTTTGTTCAATCAACTAAGTCATATCCCCCTAAACAAAGAACCTCATTCTTTAGAACTAAGCCCCAAATAGCAAAGCGTGTCAACTGTGCCAACCACAAAAAAACACTACAGATAATCAGGTAAATTTCTTGCTACTATGCCCCACCAGGTCTCACTAAACAAGTGCCTTTTTAAACCTCCCTCCACATTCTCACTGAACCATACCTCTGAACTGTCCAGAGTTACAGAAAATATAAAAATTCAGTCCATACTATTGCTCCATTGCCCATACAAATGTATTTATTTTTGACTGAGGTCAAAATTAATGACAGACATTTGAGTTTCATTCTTTATATCCCTCAAAAAATGCACACCAACATGACTCCAACTTTAAACTTATAAGAGTGCCCTTAAACATATGCCCCTATTTTGGTATTTGATCTCCCAACATTAACCTGGCTTGCCTGGATTGCTTGCACTAAATGGCTGATCCCACAGCTCACTCTGTGCGGTATCCACTTACCCTCAAATTGAATTACCATAACTCCAGTAGAATAGTGATTGCTCCCTCTCAAAAACTCAAAACTCTTAGAAATATGAATTCCCTTCTGTTGTTATTCCTTTTGTCTGTCATTATACACATTGCTTGTACTAAGCAGTTGACTGCTCTGCTGCAAGGTATGCATGTACCTACACAAGGAAACATGCCATGTTCTCATAATCACCCCAGCTGCTCTCTGATGTCATGGCATGCAGCCAGGGATTGTGCACTCATTAAAATGGCTGAAACAGGCCCCCCAATCTAAATCACTCTTACCAAGTAACCTGCCAAGTGTCCCATTCCAAACCCATCCCATTACTCTTCAAAACTCAGGCAATCCTTCCTGACACAACCGAGTCAATGAAAACCAAAGCTCCAGTCAAGTTGAAAACATCCAGTGCAACCTAAAATAGTGGGTATGTTGCCCTAAATTCTGGCTACCTTCTGCTACAATATGTTCAACCAGAGAAAAGCAACCACCCAATGGATCCAATCAATGTGCCAGAAAAAAATAATTCAGGAGTGCTAATTACTCTGCTCATGACTGAAAAGGTTAACCCAGTCCTGGTCTTATGTGACACATTACTAACCACATTTATTTACCTAGCAATTTTACATCTTCTCTCACTAAATGCAGCAAATATTTCTTTTCTACACAGGCTATGTTATCCTCCCTAAAAACATGGGCAGCCCACCCATCTGTTTTGGAAAAAAAAAATCTTACTCTCAATACAAATAAAAGTTCGTAAAGAAAACGACCTACCTTATCACCAGCTACCTATTACCAAGCCAAAACTTGACTGCTGGTAATTTGGATGTTTTTTCTAATCCTATACAATGCACCAAAACCACTGCAAAACTGGGTTGACAAAAAAAACAACCTGTTCTAATAAATGTAACCCCCAACATCCTTACCTCACTTTCTCCAGTAAACCTATCTCCCTTCCTCTTAACTTTTAACCCCTCCATGTCCAACTAAAAGTCTCACCACACATCAAACAATATAAATACTCCAATCCTCCTCCCCATTGCCCCCACCCATCAGCCCAGCTGTCTCTGGACAACTAAGTCTGCATACACACTATGTTTGTAATTTCCCTTCCAGTGGTCCAACGTTGCACATATTTATTCTTTCAGTTTCACAGAGTAAACAGTGGTGACATATACTGATGAATAACGCCACTGTTCTGCAAATCTTTCAGACAGGCCATGTGTTCTGTCACATATATCCACACCATGTCACCTAAATAAACATTACTGCAGTATGTTGGACTCCTTTTGACACTTCTTTACCATGCTTCCGTGTATATAAATTGTAGAAATGTGCAGCTGCAATGGTGTTAGTTACTTAGTGCTAACATGCATTAGCTCACATGGAAGGATCAGAATGCAAGATGCACTAAGATACATGCTGTTATCTGCACTTGTTATAGCAAGGACACCAATAAAAATGAAGCAGTTAAGCATAACAGCATAGTACCCACCTTTAGGAGGTCCCATGTCACGTGTTGTAGATAATATCTTGCATAGGACTACAGTGTTTTCAGAAGACTGTGAGCATAGATATACTGTAGATACAATTTGACATCTGCATACAATGACCCCATATATAAGGGTCTATATTATTCTAGTGAAAGTGCATATGTGCGACTACATAAAAGTCGACACAATGCACAAAAGCTAGAAATAGCGATCGGCTGCAAAATCAAAATTTTCCTAGGGAAAAAATTCACGTGGCCATTCGTGAAAAAAAAAAATAAATAAACAGTTGGCGGGCTTCAACCCCACACCCCCTCTAACTAAATATACCAAATCTGAGATTGCACTATAGCGATAGAAAGGGCAACTCCAGGTAGTTGGCCAGTTATCTCCTTGACCTATGACAAATACATCGAAACGCTCAAATGCATTTCGGTGTATTTATGTCGCTCTTTTCGAATTCGCACAGAACCACTTTTGTGCTTCTAATATAGATCCCATATATAACATGCACGTTAAGTTGTCTTTGAATATCACCTTGTTTCGGTTTGCACTAAATGTATGCACAGAAGCATTCTGACAAAAATCCAGTTAGGTTACTACAATACTGGTTAAATAAACACATAAGCAGTATACTCAAAGCAAGACAACAGAGAATAACAAAAATCTAAACCCAAATCCCAGGGTGTGATTGTTATGAATCTGATTATGAAAATCAACTACATAGTCATCACCAATGACCAGCCAGCAGTCCTGATACAGTCTAGTCAGTACCTATAAGTTTGGCCAGCACCAATAACTGTACAATGGGAATCAGATATAATACATTAAGATATAATTGTGAAACAGTGATATGGCCATCATAAGAAAATGGGTCTACTTCATAACATTGAAATTTCATAACATTGAGATCATAACATCGAAAATTCAAAACAGTGAAAACCCAAAACACTGAAAACTCAGAATATTAAAAGTGTGCTTCATAACATTGAAAACTACATTGCACAAGTAAATAATATCACCTCCACCTACAACAACTAACAAACACACTTTCTACTACGTTTCTGCAGGGGGGGCAAAACACCCAGCACCCCCCATGTGGGGGGCCTGCCCCCCACACCTCCCGTAAATTAAATATACTAACTCCAAGATCGTACTATAGTGGAAAAAAAGTTAATTTCCTAACCTCAGTGTATAGTGATTGTGATACAGTGAGGTTATGAAATTAACTTTTTTGTCCACTGTAGTGTGATTTTGGAGTTGGTATATTTAATTTACGTATACCGAGGTTAGGAAATTAACTTTTTTCCACTGTAGTGCGATCTTGGAGTTGATATATTTAATTTATGGGGGGGGGGGGGTGTAGGGGGGTTTGCCCACCTGCAGAAATGTAGTAAAAAGTGTGTTTGTTAATTAGCTGTTGTTGTAGGTAGGGAGGATGTTATTTACATATGCATTGTAGTTTTCAATGTTATGAAGCACACTTTCAATGTTCTGAGTTTTCAATGTT
Organism: Protopterus annectens; assembly: GCF_019279795.1. Taxonomy (NCBI): domain Eukaryota; kingdom Metazoa; phylum Chordata; order Ceratodontiformes; family Protopteridae; genus Protopterus; species Protopterus annectens. Next base: position 25,400,528 of record NC_056742.1, on the reverse strand, counting down.
TTGGGTTTTCAGTGTTTTGGGATTTAGCTCTCAATGTTATGAAATTCAATGTTATGAAGTAGACCCTAACAAAATATTTATATTAGTGCATATAATCCAAAACAACAGAAGTTCTGTCAGACTTGTGAATTGCCTAGTTAGGAAACAAAAAAATAAATAAATAAAAAAGAAGAAAGGAAAAACATTTCCAGTGGTACTGGTATGGCCTTGCTTGTGATATATCACCTAAAGTATAGAACGTGTTTCATACAAGTTATGTTTGAATTTGGTTAGGTATATGTTATATTGGGTTCACTACGAAATTTCAAAATCCCAAAATCTTGAGCTTCAGAATAGAGTTCAGAATCTCGAGATCTTGGAATCTTGAAATTGTGAACCCCCCAAAACACCACCCAACACACTAAAACATGTGTATGCAGGGGGCAAGCCCCCCTGCACCCCCATGTGGAGGGTTGTGCCCCCAACACCCCCTGCAACTTAAATATACCAACTCCAAGATTGCACTACAGCGAAGACAAGGGAAATCTCCCGGTCCCTGTTGTATGCTGATCTCCATTCAGGATCTCAAAGTTTTGAAACTTCAAACATATGATCTTCTATAATATGAAATTTGAAGTTCTGAGCTTCAAAATTCTGAACGGAACCCGTTATATTAGTACTTCAGAAATTAATCTTGCCTAGCTCATCATATAGGTAAAGCACATATCTGTTAGGTATTGGTCTGAGTTGTCATTTCACTAGTGACTCACATCAATTACTCCTTCACACAGAGATCATAATTACCCTGCCCCCACTATATAGTCACTGTCTTCTTACTGGACAATGTAAAGAAGTGGTAGTTTCCAGGCCAACCTGCATATAGCAGTAACATACACTGTGCCACATTAACTATTCAGTATTAAATTATATATATAAAATATATTACATATCGATATGTAGTTAATGCCAAACCTATTAGCTATATATCTGGTTTAATTTCTCCAAGTCTTTTGGGTTTTAATACTACGACTGGAAAGGACCACATTTGTAAGTAAAAGTATAATTAAATTTTATGAAATTAGTATTGTTTCAGTCTTTGATCTTAGCCAAAGTGTTCTTCGCAGTACCAGCAATGTGTCCATAAATGACTCTTTGCAATTCATGCAGAGTTAAGTGTACATGCATATCTAAATAAGATTGTATATTCTTTTTATCAGACCCATTGCTCCTACTACCATTGGAACTGTCTAGGTATCCTTCTTCCACACTGCCCCCATTTTTACCTACAAATTCTGGTATTTTATGACTTTGTGTCTCTCTGTACATAAGACACTGTAATCTCTGGGTGCAGCAGTTTCAGTTGTCAGTGCTAGTTTTGTCTTCTTTTCATGGACTACTATAGATGGTTTTCTCACACCTGTTTTTGGACTGTTGGTAATGGGTGATCTCATGCGAGATAAACCTTATCATTCTCTATAATGCTTTGTGGTTCATGTTTTCAATGCTTCTCAGCTACTTCAGTATTGTAATGTTTGCACAATCCCAAATGCAACAGTCTTACCACATTATTATGCCTTTCAGTATACAGGCCCTCTGCCATTAGTGTATCACACTCAGCAAAAAGATGTGTGACTGTTTCAAGTTCTGTTTTATAGAATCTGTATTTATCTGTTTCTTCCACAGATTCAATGGATTTTGTAAACTAGCATGTATATAGTCCACTATCCTGGGCTGCTAATATTAACCTTTCATCTTTTTGATTAAATTCATCTCTCCTTAACATTCCTGTTTCAGATCCTGATCAACATGAGGTTGTTCCAGGAATTTTCTGAACCTTTAGCTATATATATATATGCCTTTTCCACATCTCTTGCATTCTCATCCAATCCTTCTCCTTATAATCTTTCTTTTACTTTTTGTCACATTCAGTTGTTGCCTGATTTTTGTCTACTTCTGGTTTGGTTTCCATTTACGCTTGACACCAATATGTATCTGCTAAACTAAAGATAGAAGTCATCTAAAATTTGTTCAGTAGGCAAGCCCCCCACACACCCTGAACTTAAAAATACCAATTCTGAGATTTCCATACATTATTGATGACTTTATTTTGTATTTAAATAACATCTCAGAATATTTTAAATTTATCTGGAATTATAACTCCACAGGTATTAATTATTTGGTACTTGGATTTCATCAAATGGTTTTGGCTTTCTGTTTAAACTCCACAGAAAGACAACATTTAGTAATTATTATATTCATTATAACAGTTTGCATCCAGGGAGTCACAAAAAGAGTCCAATGACATGACCTGCTAACTGAATTTGCTGTTTTAGAAAGGATGTTCAGTGAAAGGGAATGCCCTATCAAATTTGTGAGGAGCGTTATGGCTGAAGTCCTTCAAGAATGGGGGAAAAGTATAAGCCATTAGTGGGAATGGGACTTAAACATTAGGAGAATTCCTTTACGGACATGCTAGTTAATAAAGAAGACACCCCATAAGCATGGGCAATGGTATTAGAATACAAAGAATGGGTCAGGAATATCAAGGATGTTGCTAGAAACAACTGGAATATTTAAAAATGTAATTCTTGTGTTTATGAAATTTTAGGTAGTAATCCTAATTTTGTTTTTAAAAATGCACCAAGTTTGAAAGGATTGTTTGAGAGTACAGGCAACATTAAGAGTCAGGTAATGGAATTTACTGGTATAGACACAATAGAACTTGGAGCCTGCAAGCAGAGCCATTTTTTGTTAGACACTGATAATTTAGTTTTAGAGAACTCTGCAAATAGAAGCATTTAATTAGTGAACAGCAACTTTAGGATGGGGGGGTAGTTCATATAGAAAAGTGCTCCAGCTGCCCCCAGTTTTTATGTAGTAAAATACAGCAAGCACTCCATAAATGGGTATATGAACATCTTTATGAAATTAAAACATGTAACCTGAAAAATGCATTATACAAACATTCCACCTCATGTAACAACTTTATGGATTTTAAATTTGGGGTTCTCGAACAGGTTCCTATTAACCCAAGGAATAGTAAATGAGAATCCCAATTAGAAAATAGGTAATTATGCTGGCAGTTAAAGCTTGCCTCTATGAGCCCCCAGGTTTTAAATGAAACCATCTCAATAATGACTGTTTTAAAATCAAGAGCAGCTAAATTGTAGCTAGGTTTTTTTCTTATTTTTACAAGAACCCTTGTGCTCTATGGTTTTATAACCTGATAGATTTGCCACTGTAATATGATAGGTTTGTTGATATGCACACATACATGAATTAAACAAGCATGTATTTTAAATGGTATCGTTTGAATGTATTATAAATGTTGGTGTATATATTATTGCGTATGGAGGCTGTTACATTTTGAATGTTTAAATTTTTGACTTATTTATTAATTCTTGTTAATTTTGTCTTGTTCCTTTAATTTTGTGGGGATATAAGTATTTCTGAAGGAAACGGATTTATTCTGATGAAATTCCAGTTTCCATAATGAAAGCACTCAATCTGAATTAAAATATTCCACTGTTTTTAGCTGGCTGCTATTTCTGTATTATTTTCTTTACATTTTATTGCTCTGTGAGGATTAATGCAGAGTCCATCGCGGCCTTGAAATGAACAGTGTATGTGGTCTGTTATTAGTTTTTATTGCATTGTTCATTGCCAATACATTTGGCTCTTTGTCTTGTTCTATGGCACATTCTGGGTGGTCTCGCACATGCATACAGATTTAGACGGTAACTTCTCTCCCAATTCACTGCAGCACTTTTTTTCTTTTTGATACGGAGAGAGTTAATGCTGACCTGTCACAATTGGTTGACATCCTTGCTCCATTTTCTACACAGCATTCACAGCGTTCGACAGGGGGAGCTAGTCCAGACACTGGTATACAGTGTGGACGATGGTCCAAAAACATGATATGGAGTAATGGAGGTATGCAGCGTTCAATTTCAAACGATAACAGACTTGACTGGCCAGTGTTTTCTACAGGAAAAGTTAGGGGAGAGATCCAAGAGCAGCCAAGATTTATTCAGTGGTTCAGCCCACTTGGATCATCAAATGCTTTAGTCAACTTCTTGAGGGAGAGCTTCAGCTTCCACTAAGGACAATATTCCACAAAGTACTGCTTCTAATTTTTACAGTGTAAGTGGGAATATTAACGATGGACCCACACTATTAGTGAGAGGGGCACATGGTTCTGGACATGTTGATTTGCAAGTATGGCTCAATAAACCATTTTGTTATAAAAAGGATTTTACAGCACATCCATCCAACAACTTTTTGGGATCCCTGAAGGGAGAATATTTCTTTATTTAAAAAAGAAGTTATTGGAGGTTAAGAATGTACAGCTTGGCAATGCTTATCTAAGGGAATGTCTGAACTGTCATATTGTTCCAAAGGGTTTAAGGTTGTCTAAGTTCCCTAATGGTTTAGTATATGACAATGTACTTTTTAAGGACTTTACTACAATGTTTGACAGACATGGCATGGAACTGATGGAGCCTATCATAAAATATAATTGTAATTTGATTTCTAGATTATTTAAAGATAATGATTCTTTTAAATAAAAACATCAAGAAAGATTTATTATTTGATCAGTATAGTAATACTTAGAACAATGCATTTTCTGGAGTTGATAAAGAATGTGATGCTAATATAAGAAAGAAACATAAGACTCTTAATAGAGACATGCAGCACTACAATAATACTTTCTATTTACTTAAGACAATGATTTTTTCTGGTCAATACAATAGCAATATGGATGTAGTAGGGTTCGATAAGGAGAATCAAAATCTAATAGATTGTCAAGAACCCAAATCTGATTTTTATGATTAATGTAATCCCAAAAGAATTTAATATCATACACCTAGTTTAGAGTATCAACAGGATTTTCCCCCACAATGGAGGTCCGAGCACATTGCATCTCTTGCCAATTACCCAATGGAACCAGGAGAGAGTTATGGCTCTCACCTGGGATGGGGGCAACACCCCTCTGGTACAAGGCAGCTAGCAAGAAGGAAAAGGTGGGGGAAAGGTCAAAGATGGTAATTGCACCTAAAAGTAATAATATGTTAACCTGTGATGGCTTTAATATTTACAACTTTAGCCACATTTAATATTACATATGAACACTTTACACTGTTTACTAAAGGGCTAAAATGTATTCTTCTCCTTTGAACATTTCTAATTTAATTATCAAACTTAAATTGTTGACAAGAAAATTAAATTTGGTCTATTTCTTTAGAAATAAGAATATTACTAATGTACCTTGTACAACAGGTAAAAAATGGAATAAGAAAATTTGTTTTAACCCCTGCATGCACCCTATTATTCAGTCCTTTGAGGAAACATGTATTAGTGATTATTACAGATTGTAGAAGGATTGGAAGTTCCATAGCAAATTTAACCTCACCTTGTCTGAGAAAAGGTTATTTGATTCCATTAGGGATGATCGAACCATTAGGGTTATGAAACCTGACCAAGATGTGGGGAATTGTGATTATGAACAGCTTTGATTACTCCACAGCTATGATGGATACTTTGGGAGATTCAATTACTTGTTATCAAGTCTCCCTAAATGAAATTAACATCTCATATCAAAGGATTTGGTTAACACTGGAGGAAGTGTTTATTGATGGTAGAATTTTGCAAGATGTATTGTTTTTCCTCACCATTTTTCGTATACTGGAGATTCGCAAAGGTAATGAGAATTCAAGTTTTAGACTTTTAGTTGCAGCAAGTGGATCAGCCACTTACCTCTTAGTTACCTACTTTGATAGAAAATTGAAACCTGTTTTTTTCTGTTAAAATCCACTTGTTAAGAGATTCATCGGATTTTCTTAAGAGGTTAAATTACAATGCATAGTCAAAAGATTTGTTTTTGTCACAAATGATGTGGTGGATCTTTACACTTCCATTCCTAGGGATGAGGGGCTTGAATTGTTTGAGGAATCAGTGCCATTATATGTTAGGCACTGATACAAAAATTCATATACTTTGAAGGTGAGATGTACAAACAGACTAAAGGGGTAGCAGTGTGTGTGCCCCAGTATATGCCAACTTGGCATTGCTAGTTTGGGAAAACAAATGTGTTTAAGTCTGACCTGAATAGATATTGTAAGCTCTATTTGAGATATTAGGACAATATCTTTATTCAATGTGATGGGTCAGATACAATTACTAATGACTTTATTTTGTATTTATATAATGTCTCATCATATTTTAAATTTACATGTAAATATAACTGCACAGGTATTAATTATTTGGATACTTGGATTTCATGAAATGGTTTTTATCCAGAGTCACAAAAAGAGTTTGGTTAAAGGGCAACACATAAGGGCTGCCAGGATGACATCCAGTTGTGATGACCTGTTAGCTTAATTGGTTGTTATAGAAAGGATGTTTACTGATAGGGGATGCCCTATCAAATTTGTCAGAATTATGATTGATGTCCTTCAAGAATGGGGGCAAAGTATAAGCCACTACTGGGAATAGGACATGAGAAAAATTCCCTAGTTAGTAAAGAAGACACCCCATATGAGTGGGCAATGGTATTAGAATACAATGAATGGGTCAGAGATATCAAGGATGTTACTGTAAATGGCTGGAAGATTTTAAAAATTAATTCTGTTTTTTATGAAATTTCAGGTAGTAATTCTATAAAAATGCACCAAATTTAAAAGGATTGTTAAAAGAATAGAGGCAGACTTAATTCAGGTAAGGAAATCTACTGGTACAGACACTATGAAATGTGGAGCCTGCATGCAATGCCATTATATGTTAGGCACTGATAATTTCGTTTAAGAGAACTCTGTAAACAGTAGGATTTTATTAGTGAACAGTAACTGTAAGAGAGTGGGAGTAGTTTTTTAACAAAAAGTGCACCAGCTGCCCAAGTTTTTATGTAGTAAAAACAGAACTAGCACTCCATAAACAGGTATATGAACCTCTTTATGAAATTAAAATATTTAACCTGAAAATGTACATTATACAAATGTTTCCCCACATGTAACAACCTTGTGGATCTTAAATTAGGGTTTCTTGTACTGGTTCCTATAACCTGAGGGGTGGTGAATGGGAATCCTGATTAGAATATAGGCAATTATGCTGGCAGTTAAAGCTTGCCACTATGAACCCCCCAGATTTAAATGACACCATGATATAATACCTGATATAATACCTGCTTTGAAATCTAGAGCAGCTAAATTGTAGCAACTTTTTTGATTTTATTTTTATTTGTACAACAATCCTTTTACTCTATGGTTTTAAACTTTGTACATTTGCACGTGTAATAGGATAGGTTTGTTGATATATACACATATATGTATTAAACATGCATGATTTTAAATGTATGGTTTGAATGTATTATAAATATTGGTGTATATATTATTATGTATGGAGGTTGATTCATTTTGGATATTTGAATTTTTGAGTTATTTATTAATTATATTATTCTTTTCTTGTTCCTTTAATTTTATGGGTTTATAAGTAATTTTGAAGAAAATTGATTTATTCAGATGAAGTTCCGGTCTCTGGAATAAAAGTGCCCAATTTGAATTAAAATATCTTGCTGCTTTTAGCTGGCTGCTATTTCTGTATTATTTTCTTTATATTTTACTGCTCTAAAAGCATTACTGAGGAGTCCATTACAGCCTTGAAGTGAACACTGTGTATGGTCAGTTAGCTTTTATTGTGTTGTTCAGAACTAATAAGTTTGGTTCTTTGACTTCACAATATATTTGTAGGGGGGGTTGAGGGAGCAGGTATTTAATGAACAGATTTTGGAATGTGTTATTATGTTTAGATGATATATTTCCTAAGATATATGTCGCATAGGTTTACTGTGGGTACAGCATGACTATCAGTTTGCAATTTTATTCACATACACTGGACTAGTGATTTCCTTATTATATAATATGTTCATTTACTACACACCAACTTACTGTAATGATGCCTATTTTTTACTGAATAGGTCTTGTCATATGAAGATTAATTTATCTCTGTATATCATGCTATGTTCACTTTCACAGTAGTGATAAAATCGGCTCTATATTGGAACATCGAATGTTCAAAATCGCGAATGCTCTAATGTGAGAAAATGCTGGATCTCAAAGTGCTTTTTTGGGAAGATCGGAATATTTGCCCTTTCCTCACTGTAGTGCGATCTCGCAGTTGGAATATATATTTAGCAGGGGGTGTAGGGGGCACAGCCCCCCACAATAAATAGTTTGAGGTCCAATATTTTCACTCATTAGAGCGTTCAGAATTTGAACATTTGGTGTTCTAATATAGACCCGAAAAAATCATAGTGTAGTAGTAAACATGTCCATCTGGATTACTTCTGTACAAGAATAGTACTTTATGTGAAGTAAGACTGAAAATGCTTTCTTGTTGTATATGTGAAACTTGCTACCTCATGTGTATGCCATATTTACATTCTTGATGTACCATAGTATGTAATGTTCACAGGCAAACGTCTCACACTGGCAAGTACTGGAATTATATCACAATTCTGGCAAGTCAGTGTCTAACATACGATTGTAGTTACCTGGCAAGCAGTAAGCCTAGTTCACTAACATAACACATGCGCAGATATTACTGCACTGTGTACTGTCCCCAGAAGTACATACATTTTATTTTCCAGCATAGAAGGATAAAGCCCTGACAACGAACCAGGTAACCCCGTTTCTATTAGCATCTTTGGCTACTGACAAAACAGCAGGGAGTAATGTGTGTGCCCATCTTGGGGGGAGAGTTGTACATAGGTTTCTCTTGATGACGATCCTTCCTTGAGGATATAGACATCACCATAATAAGTGTGGTCAGAGGGTGGCAAGGGACCAGGTTGAGCTGCTATGGTGGTGGGGTGATATGCCACAAGCCCACTTTGCATGCCTACGCAGGGACCATAGCATGCAGCCAGTAAGGGAGGGGTGAAACAGGGCAGGCAAAGTATGACCCCCTGGATGGAAGGTCAGACATGCTGAGTGTCATTGCTTTTGATCTGTGATCAGCTCCAACAAATTACTGGAATAAATCTTGGGGGGCATGGAGTAGCTGGTCGACCCAATGTGGATGGGACATAAGGGCCAGTAAAATGAAAGAAGTGTTGGAGGAAAAAGAAAAAAAAATAGTTCCTAACAGGATAGTCACAGGCATATAACAGAGCAGCCTCTACTGCATCCCATGAGCCTGCTGCTGTTATACCACAGTATGCAAAAGCATCCCAGAAATCACCACCACACAAAGGCCTGCTGGACACAGTAAGCAGACTGCACTCTGCCTAATGTGATATGTGAGGGGAGGAGGACATCTAACTGTTGCATTCTAGTCACAACTGTCATCATCTATTGTGGGTGTCTGCTCTACAAGGACACTGTACTGAAATGTCAGGAGTCACAATGCTGATTACTGAAACACTGAGAAAAAGTCTAAAAATACAGAAGAGTGAATATCCATCATCGTACTTCTCCTTTAAACTTGTTTTTTGCAGTGCAGACAAGCCTCTCTGTATCACAATACAGGAGACTAGACCCCCACCCCGCACACCCTGAACTGATAAATACCATTTCTGAGATTTCCATTCCTTGGAGAAAGTGAGTATTCCAAGATACAGGCTTAGTGTGTGTGTGTGTGTGTGTGTGTGTGTGTGTGTGTGTGTGTGTGTGTGTGTGTGTGTGTGTGTGTGTGTGTGTGTGTGTGTGTGTATATATATATATATATATATATATATATATATATATATATATAGTGGGTCTACTTCAAAATCTCTATTCCCAGAATATCGATGTTCAAAATCCTGAGACGAAAATCACGAAACTGCGGTAACTTGAATGTTGGATTTTTGCTAGGGTAAGTAAACAGTTGCTCAACATGCCCCTTTTCTCTGCCGTAGTGTGATCCCAGAGTTGGTATATATAGCTTAGGGGGTGGGGGCATCGGGGGTGTAATCCCCAACCTAGGTGGGCTTTACTTACCTTAGAGTATGTTTCATTTCCATTTGGCCAAGTGTTTATGTACCCTAGTAATAATCCAACCTTTGAATTTCTGCAGTTTTGTGATTTTTGTCTTGAGATTTTAAAATTTGATATTCTGGGCATCAGGATTTCAAAGAAGACCCTTAAATATATATATATATATATATATATATATATATACATATATATATATATACACACACACACACACATAAATATGGGTCTACTTCTAAATTTTGAAGTTTCAAAACTTTGAATATCTTATGATCAACACTATAAGATCAACATTTTGAAACTTCAAACCATTTAAATGGAGATCACCGTATAGCATGGAATGGTATGGTTCCTATTTTTATCACTGTAGTGCAATCTCAGAGTCATAATATTTAATTAGCAGGGGGTATTAGGGGTGCAAGGGGGCTAGTCCCCTTACAAAAATATAAAATAAAAAAAAGATGTTTCTCATTTTAGGACATTTCAAGCAGTTCTCTGAATGTTGTGCTTTTTCATAAGCACCACATCTTTGTCTCTTCAGCTGTAACATTCTGTTTTTCATAGATTGGATAATGATGCATTCACAGTTCTAGCTCTCCAACATATTGGACGTTGAGCCACACTGGCATATTCCTTTTCCTTGGCTGCATTAGCAGGTCTGCTCTATGCATTTTGCATAAGACAGTGTGGTGATAATTCTATCACAGGAATGATGCCATTCTCTAGGGTACTTGGGACTATTTAGGTTCATTTGCTGTTAGTCAGGCTTCACCTGTGGGTGCTTCTTAAGTATTACTTGCAGAAGCCAAATTCTCAGGCTAAGAGTTCTGATGCTGTATATATTGACAGAATTCATACTACAGATATCGGTTGCTAACTGATTATTAAAATAGTGATTGCTGGTCAGCATTTTCAGCAGTACTATAAACAAAACATGTTTATTTTCTAATTGTATATCTGATTTATGTCTAATATCCCAAATACACACATATAGCCCACACATTAATTAGTGTGGATTGATTGACTTGTGGTCTGGGATGAACACGACCTGAAACTTCCTTTCATTGCCAATAGATCAGTGTCAGAATTATTGCTATGTCAATTGATGGCTATGCTCTCAGTATGGCCCTGGTGATCATGGTTATTCCAGATTTGTTAGATGGTACGAGGAGAGACTGGCATCTAGTCATAACTGTATTTGCCCATTGTACTCTCCTACTATGATGGCCTGGTAGTGCCTGTCTGGTTACATGTCTGACTGTTGGCTTAGGTGGACAACATGTTACTACACAGGTGATACCAGCATTCTGCAAAAAAGGATGATGCTAATAAAAAAGCAGAGAGCTCTATAGTTGAACATTTTAGTTTGTTTCATGATGAAGAAAGTAAAGGGCTACAAGGCACTGTTTTGGCAAAAATACAAATATCTAGTGTTGATGTTTCTTTTATTAAGAAAAGTTGCTTTTAAAAGAATCTACTTACATTTTAAAATTTTACACCCTGTCTCCATGGGTACTAAATGAAGAATGTAATTGGCGTGGATTTCTTTAATTGTATAATTGTTTAATTGATGTGTTTGTATGTGTATATATGAGGCAAGTTTTTTACTTTGTGAAATACTCCTTGAAGGCTTTGGCCGGGATGCCAGAGTTTTATTAAATTTGTTGGATATACTGGTGGTTGTTTGTTTTTGCTATAAGGCAACCTTTTATTTTGTGCATCACTTGGTTTATTTATTTATTTATTTCAGTTTGATTACCGGGGAAGTCCACTGGGCCAGAACGTGTCCATTTTCAGTGGAGGCCCAGGGAGAAAAGCTCCACAAGCAAATATAATACAACGCAATACTGGTTACAAAATGTTAAAGGTAAAAATACAAGTATAAAATCATACAGTCGGGAAAATGCATTGCATAAATTGTACATATAAAAAAACTTAGTAAACAGATAATTGCAAAACAGGTTACAGGTATTTCCATTCAACACAGTATGATCAACTGAGAAGTGGAAGGATTTAAGGTTTCAATTGTTATTTTACATTAGAAGGTGGGCAGTTGGAATGCATATGTTATAATTAAAAAGGTAAATAAAAAGAAAGTTGCTGTGCTGACAATAGATATACTGTAATATTTACAATATTTACATACTTGGAGTTATATGAGTGAAGTTGCTTATGAGCGAAGTTGCTTAATCAGAGACTATCAGAAAGAGTCTATTTTTGGAGAGTAGAAATAATAGTTTGAGGGTAGAGAGGAGCAAGGAGAATGGATAGTTATAAGGGGAATTATGCCAGGATTTAGGTAGGGTGTAAGCAGGAACATTTCCATTTGGATGACAGGTATGAGAAGAGTTGGGTCTTGAAGGTTTCAGAGTAAGGTATGGTCCTAAGTGAAGGAGGGAGAGAGTTCCATTTCTTGGCTAGAGAGAAATAGAGTAGAAGCTGGCCAGCAGGACGTTTGGGTTTGTGGATAGAGATTAAATTTTGGTGTTCTGATCTCAGAGGTCTGTTTGGGATGTGTGGGGGAAAGTAGTTTATTAAGGCTGGGCATTTATCAGGGTAGAATATTGATTTGTGAGCGGTGGTTAGTTGAAGATAGTCTAGGTGGTTAAATAGTTCTAGCCAATTGAGTGATTGTAGGGTAAGGCAATGGTGAGTAGAGGTTTTGGATTTAGTTGCGAATTTGGAGATCTTGTTATAGCAAGTTTCAAGTTTAGAGATGTTGGAGGAAGACAGATTTGTTAGAAGAAGGGCTTCGTAAAGTAAGGGAGGTAGAAGGTAGGAAATTGCCAAGGTATGCCTAGAGGAGTTGGAGAGAAAGAGGTTATTCCTGTAGAGCATGCCCAACTTTTGGTGCATTTTCTTAATATTTTGTAAAAAAAGGATGATATACCTAATATAAATATAGATAAAACTATGTATTATGATTCCACAAGATGGAACAGAAACATTGGTTCTGGTGCCAGTACATATGCCTCAAAGCATTTCTATTTATGCATGGGCAAGTCCTCTTCTGTTTGCAGATACTTTATGAATGTCATCAGCCATGGCTGCAAAGGCTAGCCAGTATCTTTTGTGGGGTGCAACCATAACATCGTATAGTTTATTGCACCCTGATTTCCACAATTGTCTTTATATCTGATTTCAGTATTTTAATGTGGACTTGCAAGTCTACCAAGTAGCCATTATGTGATTTGCCATTGATGAATATATGGCAGACATCACACATTTGCCAGGTATATATGTCATGTGAACTGCCAGCATGACTATATTAACACTTATGGTGTCACCATGTGTACTGACCTCACAGTGGCAGCTGCTACTTAAGTGCAACTTGTGATTGGTGAATTATACTCCCATTATGACATCTAGGTGTCTGAATTAGTGGATTTATGCAATGTCAGGCCAAAGTAATGCTGTCACAGTGTTGACTTTAAAAAGGCTTCCCCTGTTAAAAGTCACTCCTGATGAATTTTATGCAAGGTAATAATCTCATCAGCAACATCTGCTGTGACATGCAAGATTATGCTATATAGTGTGGATGGATGGATGGTGTGTGTTGACAAATTTCCCAATATTTCCATATGGCCTCTGGAAGTGCCACTGGTCAGGATTCATAGGATCATAGGAAGTTACTAGGCTGTTGGCCCTGAGGCCTTTACAAGCTTAGCCAATAATTTAGCCCATGTTCCAACAAGTCAGCACCCTATGTCATTGTCCAGCAGGGACACAGGTGGAATTCCAGGGGTGTATTTTCTGTTCTCCATCCAGTTATCCAGGTTGCGCTTAAAAAGGTTTAATAAGGTACTCTGCTTTACATGGAAAGGGAGTCTATTCCAAAAAAGATGGAGTCTCTGGGACACAAATCTGTCCTGGCAACAAGTCCTATTGATGTCACAGACCAGGTTGAGTTTGCGCATGTGGATTACTCTAGTGGAGCTTGACTTGTGTATATGCAGCAGTCCCATCAGGGCAGGGTCTGAGATTGCTTTGTATGCCAGACAGGGGTCACCTCTGAAGAGTCTGCAGGAGACTGAGTTGAAGGACAGGGCTTTTATCTTATCTGTGTAGGGTAGATGGTTGAGGCCCTGATTCTCTGAGTGAGTAACCTCTGTGGTCTGTCCAGCTGCTGCATGTTCTTTGTGAGGTACATGCCAAAAGGGGCATTGTACTCAATAATGTTTTTTTCTAAGGGAAGAATACAGGAATGTTATGACCACTTTGTTCCTGGATGAGATACCCTTACTAATGAGGTGGGCCATGTAGAAAGCTTACCGTACAATGGAGGCAATATGGTGGTCAAAAGTCAGTTTGCCATCAACCTGGGTGCCCATGTCCCTCATGACTGAGTGCATGCTTAGTACCTTATTATCAATGTGATAATTTGTGGGGACTTCACTCTCCCCAAAAGGGATGATGATGCATTTTTTGGCATTCAGCCCACTAGATTTGGCCTGCATCTCAGAGAAGTATATCCCAAATAGCAGAGGCCCCAAGACTGACCCCTGGGGTACACCGCTTGTTACGGGTCTATTACTTGAGGTGGCTTCCCCTATTTGGACTAGAGTGAGTTCTATCAGTGAGCCAGTTTGCTACCCATCTGATAACATATGGATTGATGCCTAGTTGAGAGAGCTTATCTATTATACTTGAGTGGGGAATAGCATTGAAGGCTTTGGCCAGGTCAAGGTAGGTGATGTGCACTGTCTTACCCTCATCTGTGGCCTTGGTGACTGCCTCAAAGAAGTCGACCAAATTTGACAGGCATGACCTCCCCCTGATGAAACCAAACTGTGTGAGACCAAGTGTCTGGAGGTTACCAATGTCCTTGTTAATGAGGTCCATGATAATCCACTCCATGGCCTTGCAGATCAGGCTAGTTAGGCTGATGGGTCTATAATTTCCTAGATTGGTGGGTGCTCCACTCTTATGCAAAGGGATGACAGTAGCTGTCCTCCACTTGGCTAGGTTGAAGCAAGTATTCAGACTTTGGTTGAATATGGTGCCTAATAGTGTGAAAGTTCCTGCTGAGTTCATGTAGGATGCAGTCTGGGATGTTATTGGGTCCCACGGAGGCTATATTTTTTTGCCTTTGAGAGGACAGTGATGACCTGCTCCATAGAGATAAGGGGAGGTGGTCAGGTAGTGGGATGTCCTGTTTTACTGATGGGGGGACAGAGGAGTAAAGTTTTCACTGAATCTGTCTGCCAGCAGGTTGGCTATATCTGCAGCATTTGTGTATGTGGTGTCCTTGACCACCAGTTCTGAGCAGATCTAGGTGCTTACCTTGAGAATGCGGACATATGTGAAGAAGGCATTATAACTGTCTTTAGTAGATGTGGCCAGTTTGGACTCAAAGTTTGCTTTGGAGGATTTCACTAGTGCTCTTATTTGCTTGTTCAGGCTAAGGAGAGATTGCTTCCAATTAAGCACCTGCTCCTTCTTGGTCCTGGACAGCAATTTTTTCCATTTATTATAGAGTTTATTATAGATGTCCAATAGACAGGTTTACTCTTCCTTGAGGAGGAGGATTTCATCCTGTCTGGTATTCCTGATTCCATGCAGCTGTATAAATGCTCATATAGTACTTTGATGTAGGTTTGGACATATGTACCAGTTCCTATGGAGGGGGAGGGGGCAGTGAAGCTGTTTATACCTTCTCTCAGGAGGTTGTAATCAGCTTTGCAGAAGTTTTTTTGTTTGACCAGCGGGGGGGGGGGGGGGGGTCAGGGGAGATGGTGACTTCAAAAGTGACTGCTTTGTGGTCGGATCTTACAAGGAATGATGAAACTGTAGTGATGTTGCAGTGTTGTTGCAGTGTTTTCTCATGTTGGTTAATACCAAGTCCAAGATGTTTTCACCTCCTTTGGGGGTATCACCCAACTGGTTCAAGGCATTTGCGTTGACAAAATCAAGGAATCTCTGGGCATTTGTGTTTTGGCATGAGTATTTCTTCCAGTCTATGGTTGGATAGTTAAAGTCACCCAGGATTAGGGTAAAGGGTTGAGTCTCGATAGATTCAAAGAGGTCCAGATAGATGGAGTGGGCATCTTGAGTCAGAGCTGGAGGCCTATAGCTGGCTATGATTTGAATAGGAGTCTTGTAAATTGTTAACTGCACCTGGTGTGTTTCCTGTGCATCATACTGTTTGACCAACCTAGAGGTGTGTATGTTATATATATATATACATATATATATATATATATATATATATATATATATATATATATATATATATATGGATTCACTTGAGAATCTCGAAAAACTGAAATACCAAATTTCAGTTTTCCGAAATTCAAATCCCAAAACCTTACAAGCCCGAAACACCACAAGCGCAAAACTTAAAATCCCGAACATACACTACAAACACAACACACACATACACATACACACACTCTCCCCCCACAATCAAACATACAATACTAAAATACAAATACCCCCCTACATATATATTCTAACTCTGAGACCATACAATCACACACACAAAGGTAACTCACACCCACAAATTTCACAGCCCCTTGCACACACACATCACAACCAAAACACACTCTAACATACACTACAGCCCATAACCTACACACTCATACAGACTTACCTGCACTTAGATTCATTCATACACTGCAACACCAGAAGCTCCGAACATCGGGATTTCAAATTTCGCATTTCTGGTGTTTTGCGATTTTAAGCTTTCGGGCTTAGAATTTCAGAAAACTGAAATTCAGTATTTCAGTTTTTCGAAATTCTAAAGGGAACCCATATATATATATATATATATATATATATATATATATATATATATATATATATATATATATATATACATACATATATATATTGCAACTCCACCTCCTTTTGTTTTGATGCCCATGGTTTGGGGTCTGAATGAATGAAAGGATGAGTAACCTGGTATGAGGTGCTCTCCACAGCTTTGAACCAGGTTTCTGTGACTGCACAGATGTCAGCTTCTTCCAGGATTAAGAATGCTTGCAAAGAGTGCAGTTTCATGCTTAGACCCCTAGCGTTTATCAGCATGACCTTTAATTTACGTATGCTATGGGCACATAGATACATTGTTCTCATGCAATGTCCATCTGTGACAATGCACGATATGCAAATGCTACCACCTTCCTTTTCTGCCTCACAGTTAACCTTGTATCTATCCAGGACTTCTTGATTTTCCAAACCATGGAACATGGTTCTTGGATTTACTGTTTTTATCATTACGTCTGCTTTGAGGGATTGGCTGTTTCTCATGTCCTTCTTTCTGCATGACAGCATTATTCTACTATATAGTCAATGGCAGTCATTTTCAGTTGGCATTACCCTGTCCATCACAGCCTGCTTAGCTTCTCTTTTATTTTTCTTTTCTTTTTCTTTTTAGTTAGCATTTTTTGTACATCTCTTTTATATTGTTGGAGCTCATTGCAAGACTTTTTATCATATTACTTAGTGGCATTTATATATGTCTACTGTTAAGACTTTAGTTAGCAACATTTTCACAAACCTAGTGTATTCGTCTTTTCTTCTTTTGTTGTCTGACTCTCACATCACTTGAGTAGTTGAGGGCCAAAATGAAGTCAGCATACCTCTCAACCTCTTAGAACAAGAAATCTGGAGAAAGCCATAAATAAGAGTGGGACAAAGGTCCAAATATAGGGACAATTTTTAAATATTTTCTTATAAACTTAGAAAGTTGATAGAGTAACAGATGTTGTATTTGCATGAATTTTCTGAAGGGTATGAAGTCTGAAATTCAAATGTCTGTCATTTTTTCTAACTTCAGTCTTTAATGACTTGCTACTAATTTGCCAGAAAACCACAATTTTCTGAAAAATGGACTAAAATATGAAGAAAAATTCTGGACATTCTGAGAAAATCTGTAACGTTAGAGGTATGGTTCAGGTTACTACCATTTTTTGCTTTTTACCCATAGACCATTGATAAAAAAAAACATACAAAACATGGATTAAAGTCCATTTTTGTATGCCAGTTGGAAAAACAAAAACAACCTTATTTGTGTAACTTTCAGATTTGACTTGAGAAGAAATACTGAATCATTGAAAACAGTAGTACAGGTCTGCTAGAAGATGAAAAAAAGTATGTTGTGCAAGCTACTGTGTGGCTTTCTAGGTTTATATAAATGAAAACAACATTTATGGGCATCTTCAAAACTGAATGGAAATTTATTTTCAGCTTGGCATTTGCATTAGAGAAAATGTCACACTGTCAGGAAAAGTTTCCTAAATAACCTTTTCAAGAGTAGTGATCATGTCAGAAGATTACTAACATTTTTGTAATTTCTGGCTAAAGCAAATGGGGGGAAAGACAGATGGATGCATAATAGCAAATTTCTAGAAACAAGTCAGCATATATAGGTAAACATTCAGCAGGTAGCCATCTGGAACACTGAGCCATTAGACAAAAAATAGACATATAGTTGATGTTTTTTCCAGTAATTAGGTTTATTTGACATTTTATATGTATTCCCAGGGTGCCTTAATGAGAGCACTACACCATTAATTAAATCTTAAATGCTATCTTTCTATACTGATCATATGCAAGTATTTTGAAAGTCCCTGGTTTACTAAAAGCAAATTAATGAGAATGTATCACTTTTGTTTTAGTTACCATGGAAGATTTATTTTGCCTCAGCCTTTGATATACAATACTGGCCATTAGGCTTTTTTTTTTCTTTTTTGTTTAGCAAGTTGTACAGCAAACACTACAGTATGCGAAAACATAAAATACACATCCTCCACTTATTTTCAAAACTACAGTTGATTTTCAAGGAAACAGAAACTGGGTTATCTATTATCAATCTGTTAAAGGCTTCCTGACCTAAATAACTGTTTTCACGTTCCATAAAGTCATTATTCACATAACTCTTTCCAACTGAAATGGTACAGTAGTTTTGAAAGAGAAAATACATTTGAATAGTGTATGAAAAGTTGAAATAAAGGATATCTGTAAAAAAAAATCTTCCAGGTTGCTTGCACCTAGACAGCTTATCAAAAAAACTCAGTGTATAACCCAGCATTTTGCTTACATTTGGCTTTTCAGTTTACAAGTACACTCATAGAGAAAATAAGACAGTGGCTTGGATTGACAAAGTGTAACACAACTGGTGCTATGTGTGAAATGGCACAGTTCGCAAAAATGTGACAACAAATATATTGTGATTCACAGAGAAGCATCTACCAACAAGTATACATGCACATATACTGACACTGCTGAACTACTAAACAGTCTCTCTCTCACACACACACACACACACACACACACATCTGCATGCATTCTCCCTCACACATGCACATGGCTTTGGAGTACTTATATGTCATGGTGCTAACCATGTCACTCCTGCCATAGGAATGAATAGGTTACACTATCAAAAGAAGTCACCAACTTTTTTTACTTCACTGCCCTGAAAGATAGGTAGAGCTATTCTTCAAATCACCCAACTGTACCATTTTGATCCTGAGGAAAAAATTGCAGGGATGAGCATATGGTTAATAAATGTTAGCCATTCCCCCTATACTGCTGCATCTACTTGCAGCCGTCACCAAAGAGACTGGTGTAGTAGTACGGACTACAGCCTTCTTACCGCAGTAGTGTTTCTATGAACTGGAAATTTATACCACATTGAGAAGATTGGCCTGAAAAAGGTTTCAGCATTGTGATATGGGTTACTGAATCCCATTCAGGATACACTAGAGAGTCGATTATGTGAACTAATTGGGGCTTAAGGTAGTTTGGATAATCATACTGTTTGGATAATCAAACATACATTCAATCAGATGAAAAAACTTCTAAAATCTTTTTTTTCAGCATGAAGGGAGTACACTTCAACCATTCAGTGATTTCAGAGGACAATAAACAATATTTTTCATGTTAAAAGCTCAAAAACATGCGAAAGTAAATATGTATAACATTTATATATTCAGAATTTATTATTTTTCCTACCCAAAAACTTTGGAAGGCTGCATTCAGATAATTGACACTTCGGATAATCGACTCTCCACTGTGTTTACATAGGAAAAATACAAGTAGGAACTGCTTAGCAAACGATTAGATAAAGAGGGATATTTTTAGTGCACTGCTTTTATCAACAGTATTCCCCATGTTCAATTTCTGTTTTAAGGCTTCATTAGAGAAAGGTAGCATTACTTAACTGCAACATTTATGAATGAGAATATGTCACTAATTTGGGAAGTACATATACATAACTCCACTGTGGGGATTTTACATTACTTCATGGATAATAATGTAGTGAGTTTTTTGGTGCAGGCCTTTGCTTTTCATTGTTTGCTTAATATTGAAACTTCTAATTCCAGGGACAAAGGGCTCCATAGTATTATGATTACCATGTATGGCTAGTAGCATAAGCTGCATTTAAATATTTTTTAGGGAATTGACTTTTATATTTCCTGCAGTATTAATTTTTGATCATGTCCGTCTTTGCTGACACAAAGGTATGTTACATCACATACAAAATTTAAGCATTATAGTCTGTATGCAACAGCTTCATCCATTCCAGCAGGTTGGTAGCTATTTACAGAAGTATTTCTCCAAGACTCACTAATACTATTCAGGTACCAGGCTTAACATTGCTACACTAGTGAAGAGATATGCACAGTGTTAATCACTAATGTACACTACCTAGTTCTGTACAAGAAGCAAAACTGATAACAATGGTGCTTCCTAGCAGAAACACCCACAACATTAACTGGTATTTTTGGCAAAAAATATTTCCTATGTGTGGTAATACATTTTTATATATCAGAGGCTATCTTTGTTAAGAATAGAGTGACTGGATTATAATGCAATCCATGCTTAAAGGGTTAAAGAGAAACATTCTTCAAGAACCAGAACTCATAGTGAAGTGCAGAACACAACCCTCACACTCCTTCTCCCTCCCTCAGGCAGAACGTCCCCAGGGATGGGCCAAATCAGAGGGACAGTTTGTTTGAATGTATATAAAATTGTGTAAAACTCTGTAATCAAATTAGACTAACATGGTGTTCATCTGCCTCAACATCAACAAAAAACTTGACACAAAGAAACAACCTCCTGAGATTTGTTTGATTCCATTGATTTTATCTTCTTCAACCTCCCACAGAGAGCAGGCACAACTAGACAGGGAGCCTCTAACAACAGGGGACAAACAACATCAGATGACCCACTGCAAAGGACCCAGGCATTTCATGGCCTGCACGAATGGCATCTCCCCTCAGGATCTCCATTCTAAAGCTCAGAGCACAGGAAACGGGTCTATATCAAAATATCGAAAGTTTACTTACCCGAACACCTAAACGCCAACCCATATTCCGCGAACCGCAAAAACATTGATCGTCCTGAAGCACGAAATTCAAAATGTCAATTCGTCATGGTTGGCCCTTCTGCAGTATAACTCTGTAAGGTAAGTGTGCAATAGTTACAGACCTTAGGGTTAGGATGCGGGTTAAGTTAAGTGCATACTTGGTGATATATGAAAGATTTAGTGTAGGGTTAGAAGTAGGGTTTAGTTTAGGGTTAGAAGTAGGGTTTTGTTTAGTGTATGTATGTGGTTTATTTAGTTTGTTGGTGTAGGTAGTATGTAGCGGGCGGTGGGATGGACAACTATGCCATTTCGAGTTTTTGAATTTTGTGGTTTGGGGCGTTCGGTGTATTTGCGGTTCACGGAATATGGGTCAGTGTTTAGGTGTCCGGGTAAGTAAACTTTCGATATTTTGATATAGACCCCAGGAAACACACAACAAGCAGAAACTCACCGAGACGGGATCCAGATCATTGATGGCTTGACACTAACTACAGCTATCCTAATGGCGGGTGCTGTGCTTTGATCTTTTACTGGGTTTGTACAACAAGAGTGAAGACTGTGCCATCTTGGGGATTTCTCTTTTCCCCAAGATAGTGTGCCCTTTGAGCTGATGCATATTTTTGAGTGGCAGGGTGAATGCGACACTCCATACCTATCATGCCTGATACTGAGGGGTACAGGGTGGCTTGCTACCTGCATGTTTTTGGTGTTTTTATCATATTGACTGTGGATCACAATCAAATGATTTTAGTGGAATATGACTGATATTATGTAAAATACTAACAGTTACACTAGGCTTTAGGAAAGCATGCTAAGTAAACCTAATAGGTTCTGCACAGAGAGATATTCAGAGAGGCATGTTAGAAGTTAGTTTTGCATGTGTTAAAGGGAGAAAATACAATCGTTTTTAATAGTATCTTGTCATGGCCAAGAATGATGCCTAGATTCCAAGACAAGATAATTGGCTTTAATAATTGGATAAGTAGTTCATGTCAAGTGTAACCTGGGATGAGATGGTAGATAAAACTTTCTCTTTTGCTAGGGACATCTTACTCCTCTTTTTCTTGGGCTCTTGGATACTGGGTAAAACATTCACAGCCCCCACAATGACTTTTTAGGCAGATTCCCCCTATTGGTGATTCCTACATAGCAAAGTCAAACACAAATTCAAGTAACATCATGCTGGCACTATTCAATACTCAGAGTCCAAATAGAAAGATATCTGAAATTAAGGCCCTCTGTCAACTCATTCATTTTTGAGTAGTTTCTGAGAAATGCTTTCAGTGTAGTATCAGGACCATGGTTTAGCACCTAACATTCTTTCAGTCCTTTGGATAGCTGTTGAGAAGTATCTGAATTTGTCAGAAATTCCATCACCTCACATCAAATTACCCATGGCCCTAAGTTAGAGATCCTGGAGCTCTAACTCACCATTAACAAATTAAGCTACTACTACTTCATTGCTAGTTACAGATCCTTATAAACATCCTCCAAAGACCACACAAATTACCTTAATGCTTTTGATAGATTAAATATTAAACCAAATGCTTTCTTTCTATGTGATTCAGTTATCAGAGCTTTAATTGGCACACGTAGACTTTTAGAAATGGATAAGTTCAGCATTTCCTGGAAAATTTTAATGCCAATGTACTAGAAAAAATTGTGAAACAACCCCTTAGGGAGTCTAATATTCTTGACCTAGACATTACCAGCCTAGCTCCTACCTGTACTTCACCACATATTTCCTCAGCCAAGTTAACTCTTACCACACGTCTGTCATCTTCTGTATCAAACCTAGTGGTACTACCCCACCAGCAACTGAGATTACCTTATGGACTTTGCCAGGGAAAATGATTTCAGCTTATGGAAGACCTAAGCAAAATATCCAAACAATTCCCTGGAAATAGACCCACAGATCCAACTGAGAGGGCTTCTACATACCTCTGCTTCTAACACCACCAAAATAGCTGCAGAGAAAACTCAATTCCTCTCCAACATAAATATATTGGTAAATTGAGGAATGACCTTCTCTGATGGCATCCTGTATTAATAAACTATATATCAAAATGAGGAAAATGATGAAAAGTTATACAAAATTCCCTTAGTTTCATAGATTAGTACTAAGCTAAGTGCCCTTGCAAGCCATTTTAAGCCTAGCCAATTATCCCTTGTGAGACTCAAATCCTGCACCTTGTGTTTGTAAGGCAAACACCTTAACCATTAGGCCACCCTCCCAACCCTTCCCCTTATTTTAGGACACACTGAAACATGCTGGCAAGGAACTTGACTGCTATTGCAAAATAAAAAGCAGAGCATAGGCTTAAGGTTGCTACATATAACAAAGGAAACTATGTATGTTTAAGATTTAATGTCCAACAATGCATTGAGCTCTTCTGTAATGATATGACATATTCCAATATCAAGGATGTAGCCAATAAATTATAATAAAATGAATGACTAATAAAACACAAACTTTATTAAAATCACACCACAAAAATATACAACCGGTAAGCGCTTTCATTCCCTTCTTGGAACTTCATCAGACCTAGTCGCATAATCCACTAACCCATTTAAATACTTAATTGGTTTACACATGACACTCTAGTTTAATGCATTAAGCTTTTCCTTCTCAAAACTACTTTAAAGTTCTCCTTATCATGTAAACCAAGGTAAACGCATGCATTTAGCTTTCTTTGCCAGCAGTACTCTCTCCAGTTGAATGCATCCTCTACATCAAACCTAAAATCATAATCATATACTTGGTCTATTATAGAAAACTTAAAAAGTGCTGTATTCCTTTCTTCTGAATGCTTTTGTTTCACATGTTTTGCTAAGGCATTACTGACATCTATCTTATCTATAGCTCTTAGATGTTCATAAACTCTCATGAAAAACTCTCTAATAGTTCTCCCTATTTAAAATGCAGGGCATAATTCACAAAATGCAATATATACAGCATAATTCGACTTACAATTAAATTGTTTAGATAACCTGATCTCATAATTTCTAGCTACAAGTTCATATTTTGCAACTTCTTTTCTATGCTGGCAAAATCTACAATTCCTACACTTCATCACGCCCACATTCAGAGTATCTGATGCAGAACCCTTAAAACTATTTTTCTTAAAAACTTCTTTTAACTTTTTCCCTTTTTTAGAAACAAAAAAAACGGGTTATCTCAAGTTATATTTTTTATTTCTTGAAAGTTCATTAAGAACCTCCAGTTGTTTTTTTTTTTATTATCGTCTCAATTTTATTTTCATCTACAGAATTCTCTAAAATACATCCTAGATAATAAACTTTTTTGTTAAATGAAGTTCCATTATTTTCTACTTCATCATAGTTCTCTGATACATTTTCCCTTTTATTTTTAGCTGTTACCAATTGCCTTTCTACTAAGTCCCTGAGATAACCCCTCTCATAAAACCTCTTTCAAATCTTCACATTTTTTATTAAAAATGTTGGTATCATCAGTTAACGAACTTATCCTAGTAAACTGCCCCTTTACTACATTTCTCTTAAAACTAAAACTATGCATATTACTAAAATGGAAATAACTATTGCTTTGCACATCTTTTTTAAAAATATTTGCTTTTAAAACATTTTCAGATTTGTATAGTACTAATTCCAAAAAATGAATAGTCTCTCTATTGTAATTAAATGTAAGCCTTAAGTAGTTAGTGGATTCATTTAAATACTTCATAAAAACTCAAAGTTCATTTTCAAAACTGTCCCATATAAAAAACAAATCATCTATAAAACATTTATATAGCAATACATGCTTTGCAAAAACAGAATTGAATATAAATTCCTTTTCCCAGCCTAGCATAAAAATATTGGCATAACTCTGTGCCATTGCCACACCATTAGTCTGTTTACATATCTCATTATTAAACTGAAATAAATTATATGATAAAATGATGTCTAAAATCTCAGAAAACAATCTAACTTATCCACAACTAAACAAGCCTGAGGTCCGCAGTTCTCTATTTACCACTTCCAACCCTTCTTCATTAGGTATGATTGTATATAAAGAAGCTACAGCTGCAGTAACTTATCACATGGTGTCCTCCAATTTAACACTATTAGTTTACATTGGATACAGCTGTTCAGTTCATTTTTTAGGCTTCATGGGATATAATATAGCCATTATATATTAGTATTTAAATGTAGTGGCAACTTTACCCACATACATGCACTGTTGCCCCCAGTATCCCTAAAAATTGCTTCCCCTGAAATCACCTTGAGACAGCTCTTAAAATTCCTGCCAAATACTATGGACATGAGATAAGACAGCATGCAAGCTTTCCTTCTGTTCAGTGCCAACAATGTATCTGAGCCTCTACTTAAAGTTTTCAGCCTCAGCCTCACCACAAGGTTTATGCTTGATGCCTGCAAAACAGCAACTGTGATTCCAATACACAAGGGTGACCTGTGTTCAGATGCAGGCAGTTTTATGTCATTAGCCTCCCTAGCCTTATATGCAAAGCTATGGAATACATCATACTGGAACTAATTTATATAGACACAGGCAATGTAAATGATTTATATCCCAATAAGTTAGGTTTTGTGAAGGGAAGGTCCTGTATCTTTAGCCTAGTAAACCTTTTTAAAAGAGTGAGAAGAGTATGTACAATTGTCACTCAGTGTACACTGCTATCTTTATCTGGTCAAGGCTTTTAACACTATCTATCATTCAGGGATTTGTTAAAGAATTAGACAAAGTTAATGTAAACCCCTATAGTTTCCACTGGATGGAAAATTAGCTATTTGAAATATTCCATGTTGTGAATGTTGCCAGTACCATCTCTAAACATAAAACTGTAACTTGTGGGATACCACAAGGATCAGCACTAGGCTCACTCTAGTTTGGTATTTTGCAGATATCCAGTCTAATATTCCAGAAGAGTGATTGACCACGTTTGCTGACAACTGCAAGCTAGGCAGTGTTACTGCTCATCCACTGACACAGAACAGCTCTAACACAGACTGGAATATGTGCACATCAGACGTAAGCTTCCAAGTCCAATCACCACCTTCCAATAGATGCTGGATTGAATGGATTCTATTATCCGTCTATCCATCCAGCTATGTAGCCATCCCAGCCATTAGAGTATTTGTACCATTCCATGATTTAAGACATGTACCCTTGTTCATGATGTACTTCATGACAACAGTGCAGGATTTAAGGACCATATCTCTGTCCATCACATATTTGATAGTAGTGGGATTTAAACCACTGTTATATAACATTTGGAAGGAGCTACGGTCTGCACACCTTTTTGTCAGTATTTTCATAGAAGCAAAATGATTTCTACACGATCACAAACTTCTATTAAGTTTTTTCTCCTCTTCTCTATTTAATGTACTGACTCACACACAGCCTAGTGTTCAGCTATGAACCTATTTACTCTAACTGCCTTGAAGGGCCATTTTAAGCCTAGCCAATGACCAAAGTCAGAATTAAGCCCTGTACCTTATATCTATGAGGTGAAAACCTTATTATTCCAAACCATACCCTCTAAAATTACCTGCAAACTATATTTGAACCTTGCATTTGCTGTCCTTTTTCTTTAAGCTCACTGCACTTAGAATATTTAGCTAGTGTGCTCCCATGAATATAATTAATACCCCTGACTTTTTTTAATGATTTGTCAGTGAATCCAGACTAACAACTTTTGGGAGTAATGTGAGAGCTTTCCAGTAAAACTGGCTTTAGAAATTGCATCTTTTCTTCTGCTGTGAACAAAAATACTGCTGCAAATGCTCATTGAGTTAAAAAAATGCCTTGCAAAACTCTTTTTTTGCAAATCAAATAAGAGTAAATTAGCTTTAAGGTGTATTTTAGTTTTTTTTTTTCCAAGTCCATAGAATTTTTGAAAGCACTCCTAACTGGCCTGTTCACGCTACAAAATAACATATATACAGCAAAGCCTATAGAAAGCTCACCTAGAGTAAACAATTAAGAAATACATAGCTTTAGGTATAGGGGCAACTGTAAAAATACTATAATTTAACTTTGATAGCACTGTTTGAAAACTAGCCTTTGGAGACCTCCTGCTGCTTTTAATGCAATATGTATTCCAGCAGGTAATAACTTGAATCACTTCCACTGTCACACATCTACTTCAACAGTAGGTTATCTTCTTTCTCAAGATTATGGTTCAGTCCAACAATCGATGATATGTACCATGCTTGTGTTGATCATACTTTCACACATCAATCTAATGTGTTTGTTAATCAGAGTAAATCACTGATCCATGTGGAAGTTTTTCAAACTCAGCCCAGGAACTCTGAATGCTTATGTGACTAGTAGAAAGTCACACAGCAAGCAAATGGCAGTGGAAAAAATTAAATCCTGTACCTATTGGTTACAGGAAGTAGCTCATTATAACAGTTCATAGCCTTAGCCCTATGCAGTAACTACCAGACTTGATTTGTTTGCTGACCAAGGTAGAGAACTTATCCATCCAGATGATTTCCATGCAGATCTTGAAGTTTACAACCAAAAGTCCACATGACTACAACTTAAGAAAGCATTTCAGTGTTACAACAGGACATTAACAGTGTTACTGAGATAAAGGATTTAGTAAAATATAGATGGCAATTAAAATTAACTGATATTTGAACTTGCACATAAATATCATATCTATAATTAGTGTATTAATTCATCAGCTAATAGAATGTATCAAATATCTCCATGTTCATGAAAGGCAGCCTAACGTCTGTCTTCTTTTGATACATTATTTCAATCTCTCAAGCTTTATTTGAAATGGGAGGGGAAAAGTTTACCAGTTACCACTATTACTCAAATGTATCTTACTTGTGAATGCTGGCATTACTAATTCAAGACTATAGAATTTTGGGAGTAATGAAGTTTTCCTTTTTTCCAAAAAGTTCTGATATCTCAGAGGTAGTACATTTAGAAAAGAAGGATTTATAATGGGCAGGGAGTCCTGCATTTTTTTGTTTTGTTTTTTTTTTCAATTGGGTAAAATTTGACTTCTACTGATGTAAAGTTTATTTTTGTTATATTTCCAAATGCACACACAGGAAGTTGAAATAGTTGCTATGAATTAATTTCCCAAACTGTAAATAGCAGTGGACCAAAACTAGAGTTTTGTTGAATCCCACAGACCAGAGGTTGAGCAGAAGAATTCACCCTAGAAACAACCCTCTGGGTATGACTTGATATGCTGGAAGCAAACCAATCCAGGACAATACCACAAAGGCCACTAATTGATCTAAGAGAATAAAATGGTCCACTAAACCTAGTTGTGAGAGATCAGCATTATCATTCTGTTTTGTTGCTTTTAGATCACATGTCAGTGTTTGGAAGTTGTTAAAAGCAATAGTGAGAGCAGTCTCAGTGCTGTGTCTTGCCATAAATTGTGACTGGATTGAGTCTACAGTGACCTGATTATTTAAAGATGTCTCCAGATGAATGTAAATGACTTTGTCAAGATCGTTCCTCAAAAATGATGGGAAGGTAATTGCCAAGATCATCTAAATCTAATCTGACCTTTTTAAAGACTGGGGTTACCAATGCCTCTTGAATACTGGAAGGGAACATACCAAGCCTGAGATAAGTGGTGATGATCTCATAAATAAATGGACTGATGACCTCAGTGGATGCTACCACAAATCGAGATGGACATGGGATCAAAGAAGAAGTAGTATTACATATGCTGAAGATCAAAAGATACAGTTGTTGATGTCAGGATTGGCAAACTCTTCCCAAATTAGATTTTGGGTTCCTCCCTTTGACCTCTGCTAGAAAAAGTAGAAATAGACTTTGATAATTAAATAAGGGTAATGTTAGTAAAAAAAAATAATGAGCAGCCAGTTCACATTCTTTGGAAGAAAAAGGCAAGTTGGTGTTAAGACAACTAAGATTAGAAATATGGCCCACTACTTTAAATAGTGTAGTGGGAAGATTTGCAGTCTGAGCAATATGTTTAGAAAGATAAACTGATTTAGAATGTCAAAATTCAGAATGATAGTAAGCAAAATTATTATCAAGAGCAAGTGTATCCTTTAAAAAGCCAGTTCAATGACACCAATGCTCAAGGCTATGGCCAGTCATTCTTAGTTCCAAGTGAACTGTGGTTCAAGTAATCCCGTCATTTGCAAAGTTGACTGCTCATATCTGTGCAGGGGCTATAGAGTCCATAGAACATGTTAACACAGAAGTATAGGTATTAACTTGTTCTTCAAGATCAGTCGGTAACAAATAGATAGAAATAAGTCAAAAGAAGTAGTAGCGCTATCCTGACAAGAGGTAAAAGATACCACAGATGGGTAAAAAGTTGGGAAAGTAAGTTAGAAATAGGTACATCTAGCTGAAAAAGAAGATCCAAGATATGTCCTTGAAAATGTGTGGCAGAGTTGCTATACTGTTTAAGACCAAATCCATTTATGACAGCCTCAGTGGCTTTTGCCAAATTATTTTTATCTTTGGCTCACAACTGGTAACTTTAATGTTAAATTAGACGATGTGAATAAGTTAATATCCTCCTGTGTTTTGAGGAAATGGTCTGTAGTTGGCTAGAGGATTGCAAATTACAAGAAGGACCATGATCAAAGGCAAATTCAATAGTACTGGTAGATCCAGTCTTAATATGGATACATTTTAAAGTGTCCTGATTAACTATAACAACACCTCCCCTAAACAGTCATGGAAAGTCATATACAGCTGGGGCGGGGCAAGGGTATGAAAAATAGGGTTACATTATCATTAAGTCATGTTTCACTAATGAATACTAAATGATGGGTATGAATTAAACCAGATAAAAATAATAGTTTTATTCTCAATTGAATGCACATTTAAATAAATTGCATGAGTGGAAGTATCGAGGATATTTTAGTCACAAATAGGAACAGTTATTAAAGCACATTAAGAACAAATCTATTACAATTTGAGTGTTATCTCTAAATTGATACAGGAATTGCATTAGCATCACCATGATTATTAAATCTAGTTGAAATATGGTGCTGACCATTGCTATATCTTTGTTCTGAACTTCGTAGTAATAAAATGTGTAATAATAGTTGGAGAAAGCCCAGGCATAGTAAAAAGACAAAACGGCAGCAACTGCTCAGAGCAGTAAGAGAAAGTTTTGCTACAGTTTACTTTATTATGACTGAGCAAATGGTACTTATAATAGGAATCACACCAAACAGTTTTACAGGAATTTACCAGTGGCAAAGTTCATAGAATTAGTCTCAGTTTGCTTAGTTTTTGGTAATTTATTATTAATAAACTTCTAAGTATAATAACAGATAAATATTAAGCTCTAAACTAAAATGAACCATCAGAAAAAAATGGTCCCTAAAGCTCAAGCTCTGAAGTAAAAGTTGTACTTTAAGAGATGGTTCCTTATACTAAGTAATCCCATGGTAAAACACCAAGAGGAACAATGACATAATGGACAAGTAGTTCACAGTTAAAATGAGTAGTAATGCAAAACTGCAAAACCATGCTCGGACAGCAGTAACCAGTTAGAAAATAAACCAGAGGAACAGTCACATAAGTAAACTTCAGTAATAATGTTGGTAAAATAGAAAGGCAAAAAAACATCATATCATGTCCTGCAGATGTAAATCCTGAATGGCAGTACCTTGCATTGATCAGTTTACTTCCAATCAGTTCAGTGTTCAGTAGTTAGTGAATTCAGAGTGCAGCTGCTAAAAATCTGACTCTACAATCAAACAGCAGTGAGGTATAATATAAAGTTATAGGCAACAGTCAGGAAGAACCTTTGAAATCTTCATTCTCATTCAGAAAAGTAGCCAGAAAAACAAAAAGACACACTCAGAAGTTGTTCAAACTTACTATGGTATTAGCCACCTCTCTGGAAGGACTAAACCCCCAAAAAGTATAAATTAGCATGAAACATACAATTTAAACAAATGTAGCAGTGAAGCAGAAGTGCTCAGACAGCCAGGATGCTCGTAATCATAGAGACAAACAGGAAACAGCAGGTCCCTGGCAGGGGTCAGGACCAGCAAATGAACAAATCCACCAAAGTAAATTGATTCTCACTGATCCCAGCAATCAGCATAAGCTTAAAACATAATAAATAAGTTAAAACTAAAAAAAATTTAATTAAAAGTACTAAAAACACAGTGAAAGCTATGGCAGCCAGACTACCTCCATTTTCACAGAACCAGATTATTCACAATGAAAATTGCACTTATTAATTTTCCTTGGGATCCAGTTGTTGCATCAGGAGTTGTGAAGTTTGCTGTAAGGATCAGACCGCCAGTTAAAGTAGGCTACAGTATAACCACAGAGATGACTGAAGGAAAAAACAGTTACATTTAATCAAAAAAGAAAGGGAAAGAGATGAAACAAAGGAAGATGATCTAGAGTATAGATAACAAATTGAAAAGGGGAAAATAAGTCTGAAATGTATTCTCAGACTGTTTAATGCCCCCTCTAGCATAAAAATTAGTTTTCTCCTCAGACTGTTCAATGCCCTCTCTATCTTACAAATTAGTTTACCTTTTACATACTACACATCACCTGTGAAAGTGTGTCTACAACTTTTATACACTTTTCAAAATTTTAACAGGCTGTTTTCTTTGGCTACATACTTCAGGTGTCAAATAAACTCATAATGATCACAAAAGGCAAAGATTTGCATCACATTTTAATCACTCTCAAAGTATGTCCAGTTGCCAATTATCTTTCTTCATCAATTCAAGAAAGTTATCTGCTAAGCCATGACATTGTTATTTCATGTCACTGTTTTGAAAATACAAAATCAGTCACTGCATACTTTTCAGAAATCCACCTTATGAAAATGTAATTTAAATTATTTTAACAACTTCACACCTATAACCTTTATTCCAGTCAAAGTAATGCAATAGAATGGAACAAGACTATAGCAGTATGATATAAACACATTCACCTCTGAAACGGTCTAGTTCACCTTTTTTTTTTTTGGAAAGCTAACAGAATTTATTAAAATCAGCCTCTGACTTGTCCTGTAAGGCTATCATCAGTTCATCAATAAATGACTTCAAATTATCATCTGCTCAAATCAGTAGCACCAGAGTTGAAGGTGTGATAAAAAAGCTTCATCATGCTAGTATATGATGAGATATCTGTATCAGTCAGTCTCATTCCAAATTAAAAGATGCATCTCCTTCTGCTGGGCCACACAGAGAAAAGAAATTATTATTTTTTTTACTCAAATATGTTTTTACTTTTTTTTAAAAATCAAAGATCAAACAAACTACGTATAAACAAATATAATAAACTATATACATGTCCATAACAATATATACATGTAAAAGAAATCATTCAATATTTCTCTAATAAATATTTCAATTTCTCTCAAGCAATTTGCTTATGTGTCAGATTTTTTTGTAGTGGAAATTTCAATATAACAAGCAAGTTTGGCTAAATAAACAAATTCACTGCTAAATGTGAGAGTGTGTTCTGAGTTATATATATTTTATAACCACTATCCTTGCTATCGCTAGTATTGACCATATTATATGCATTTGATTTCTGGGTATAATTTCCAGAAAAGGCACATTAAACAATAGGAGAGAGAGTCAGAGATTGTACAGCTGTCATTCTGCACAGCCTTACAGAAGTATCTAAAATAATTCCAAAAAACAGATAACATTCTACAATTCACAATCATATGCAACCAGTCGGCATCAGATTGATTACAGCTCCAACATTTCATGTTTTCTTTTTTATATATTTTGGCAATTTTATGTGGAGTTAAAAAGCTCCTATGCAGGAACTTCAAGTATAGATTTTGCAATAGTGGGAAGCTGTGTTTTTTCCTGCTGATTTCAAACAAAGCCTTTTATTACTTAAGGTATATTCTTCCTTGTTTATTTTTGTTGAATAATTACAGTAAGAGACATCTGTAAAGGTAAAATCTGTTCTTATAGATTTATATATGATATATATAAATAAGGTACCTTTTAGGGAACCATTATTAATAAGATAAATTATGTCTAGAATTGTGGGTATGTTCTTGTCAAGTGTTTCTAATGAAGTTATAGTTCTGTGTTGAAATAATTCTTTACAAGTCTAGATATCAAGCCAAATACAATTTGTAGACTATAGCTTTTAAGTAGTTAGTTGTGTGAATTTTATTTTTTGTCAAGAACTGATGCCAATACAGAAAATTATCCATTTTGAAATCTAACATTTTCTTAGTATCAAAAGAAATTATGCATTCACTAGTAAAGGCAATTGGAAAGATGGATATGATTAAATTCTTGATTAGGAGACTGGAATACATAAATCTTTTAAAATTCAATAATACCTGGTTAATGAAGAAAAAAGTTGT
Source organism: Protopterus annectens (assembly GCF_019279795.1). Lineage (NCBI taxonomy): Eukaryota > Metazoa > Chordata > Ceratodontiformes > Protopteridae > Protopterus > Protopterus annectens. The sequence goes on along the minus strand of NC_056742.1, from coordinate 25,366,941 downwards.
TAGCTTTTGTATATTATTTTGCAAATATAGTTTAATTAGCCATAGAAATACATTCCTATATATACAAATAAAAGGTTCAAATAGTGTTTTATTGTTATCGAGTAAAATAGTTTCATATTCAGAAGTTAGTAGTTTATTGGCCATTTTGGGCTAATTTCTATCTTTTTCATTTCCTACAAACTTTAAACTTAAACACTAAAACCATTAATTTCACAGCCCAGCACTTGCGCAAAACTCATAGCAAGCACTAATTAACCCTAGTACTAGACCCCCTATACTGTCCAGAAGGACAAGGCTCTCTATTCGTCCCTACCAGCTAATCAGTAAAACAGCTCACTTTACCTATTCAGGCATGTCCAATGGGCAGTTTCAGGTGTACTCTCCAGTCCAACTGGTGAATCTGGGCATTTTGAGGCAATGTTACAACTGCCTCATGTACCCCCCTCCTCCTACCACAAAACACTAATATATACGAGAGATGCAATTATACAGCCAAACTAGAGGCAAAGCTCTCTCAACCCAAGACTGGAATTGAGACAATAGGAGAAGGAAAATACTTGCAACACACCACCAGTCTCACATAGACCTACTAAAGCAACACCGGCAAATAACACACATAAATGCACAAAAACATACTCAGAGGCTCTAAATAAAAATCTGCAAAAGCAACAGAGACCTCCAAAGCAGACACCCAAGCAACCTCCACACCCCATCACAAACCATGAAACACATACTTCAAATAATCAGTGTGCCACGCAATCACAGCCCTTAAGGCAAAATAACATACCCAACACACTAGTAATAGGCGACTCTCTAGTCAGGCACACTGATGTCTCACTAACTAAGCTGGACAAGGTGAAGGTTCAAGTTAGCTGCCGTTTGGATGCCAGGATCCACCACATAACACAATCACTCAGGTCACTCCAGAACAAGTACAAATACGACTATGTCATTGTCCATGTTGGTGTGAATGACCTGAGACATACCTCCCTGGACTACATGAAAAGAGACATGGAAGAGATCTCTGATCATGTAGCCTAGGTCAGTATGATACTGACCCTGAGTAGCATCCTGCCCTCACCAAGAATGATGCCAAAGTATAAAGAAAAAATGATCAATTTCAACAATTGGCTAAGTTTCTGGTGTCATTCAAAGGGGATCCAGTATCTGTCCACCTAGGATGACATGCTCGATAAGCCACATTGCTTCGCAAGAGATGGCTTGCACATGTCACCCTTAGGTTTTCGAATACTGGCCAAGGCTTTTGCCACCCCCATAGTGCTTTTTTAGGCAAGGCTCAAAAGACAAACTCACCCCCGTAAATAGCACAAGTAACCAAAAACTGAGGGTAATGCTCCTTAATGCCAGGAGTCTAAACCTCAAAATGCATGCACTCGAGGCACTCCTCAGTACGGAGAACATAGATATCTGTGCAGTAACAGAAGCCTGGTTTAAGGCTCTTGAGAGCACCCCAGCACTACCAGGCTATAACTCATACCATACTTTTTGGCCACAGAACCCAGATTGAAACACAAAAGGTGGGGGTGCATCCATATTCATCATGGATACCCACACCTCCAGGTTAGTGGCACAGCACAATGCCTCAGAGATTATCCATGTGCAACTAACAATGGGCAAAACTGCAATTCAAATTGTAGCTTGCTACAGATCACCCACCATGACCCAGGACCCCCATTCTGCATTTCTGGAAACACTGGAAAATATGAAGGTCCTACCAAATGCCCTAATATTGGGTGATTTTAATTACCCAAACAATGACTGGGAGAACTACTCAAGTACTAACTCCCTTGCCCAATGCTTCCTAGAATTTATAAACTTGAATGCCCTGGATCAACTGGTCAACACCCTCACCAGAGGTGACAACATATTGGACCTGGTCATCACCAACATGGGCGATTGGCATTCTACACCGGAGGTCAAACCTTCACTGGTTAGATCAGACCATAGACTAATCACTCTGGATATCCACATTCCACCCCCACCCCCACTCAAGGAAACCATTGTGAAAACTTTTCAGAAGCAAACTTCACGTTACTTAAGTCTGAGGTGGACAGGTTCACAGCCCCCATGCTAAAGGACAATGCTGTCCAAGCTGCTGAATCCCTTACAAAGGCACTCTATGAGCACCTGCAAGAATGCATGGATTGTGCTATCCCAAGCAAAAACAAGACTCACTCCTCCAAGAAAAGGAAACCAGTCTGGTGGACCCAAGCCATAAACAAGCTATACAATAGAAGGAGGAAACTAGTACAGAAAAGAGTAAAATCTCAAGAAGGAGAGACATCCCTGATCTATATCAGCAAGAAACTACAATCCCTCATAAAATAATCCAAGGCTAGCTTTGAAAGAAAAATTGCCAACGACTCCAAAGATAACCACAATGCGTTCTTTAGCTATGTCAAGAACCTAAGTGGAAACTCTCAGATCTGCTCTGAGTTAGTGCAGAATGGCAAAAAATACACTGAACCGACTGATATTGCCAACATTCTGGCAAACAGGTTTAGTGAAAACTTCACGCCCCCTCTTACCCCCTAAGGGGCCCATAACATACCAGAAGAATGTAGTGCTCCAGCAATCACTGACGCACAGGTTAAAACAGCTCTATCCAAAGCCAAAAATACAGCTTCAATGGAACCAGAAGGTGTCCCAGGCTGCATCTTACATGAGCTCCAAAATGAACTAACCCTTCACCTAAACACACTGTTCAAACTCAGCCTCTCTACAGGCTACATACCCATAGAGTGGCGCACAGCAACCATTATCCCAGTCCACAAAGATGGAGACACAACGGACCCTGGGAACTTTCACCTTATAAGCCTGACTAGCCTGGTCTTCAATGGAGTGCATCATCATGGAATTCATTAACAGAGACATTGGGAACCTTCAAACATTGGACCCTACCCAGTTTGGCTTTGTTAAGGACAGATCATGCCTCCAAAACATGGTGGACTTCTTTGAGACAGTTACCAAGGCTTTAGACAAGGGAAAGGAGGTCCACACAGCCTACCTAGACCTCGCAAAGGCTTTCAACACCATTCCCCATTCTGGTATTATAGACAAGCTCACCAGCCTGAACATAAAACCCTACGTCACGAGATGGGTTTCCAATTGGCTGTTGGATAGAACCCACATGGTGAGAGTTGCAGGATGTAGGTCCGACTCTAAACCAGTTACAAGTGGCATCCCCCAGGGCTCAGTCTTGGGACCCCTCCTGTTCAGTATATACTTCTCAGAGGTACAGGCAAGCACAGGAGGACTATGGCTGACCAAGTTCGCAGACGACTGCAAACTGGGGGCCATAATTGACACTCCAGCTGATACAGACATCCTTCAGAAGGGTCTCACTGAGACGGATACCTGGTGTCAAAATTATGGCCTCAAGCTAAATGCCAAAAAGTGCATAGTCATCCCCTTTGGAAAAAACAAAGTACCCCTAAATACAGAAAATTTAATAAGGGATCTGGGGACCCAAGTAGATAGTAATCACTTCTTTGATAATCATATTGCCAAGGTGGTTAGAAAATCTTTCTATGTGGCCCACCTAATCACAAAAAGGTTCGCATCTAGAACAAAAGAGGTTATTGTGCCCCTCTACAGATCACTCATCAGACCCATCATAGAGTACAACACCCCATTTGGGATGTACCTTACAAGACACCTTCAACAGCTGGAAAGACCACAGAAGTACCTCTCCAAGAGGATTACTGGGTTCAAACATATGCCCTATGCAGCCTGACTGAAGAAACTCCAGCTGTACTCCGTTATATATTGCTTACTCAGAGGTGATCTCTGTCTGACATACAAGGCCAAGGCCAACCCAGAATTGATGGACATGCTCCACCTAAAAAAAAACAAATCCCCAAGAGCCACACGCTCTAGGGATCTAAACCTCACCACAACGATAAATAGGAAGTACTGGAGGGATAGATTCCTGTCCCAGAGACTTCCCATGCTTTGGAACAAGATTCCAATCTACATTAGGCAGAGCCCCTCACTAACACTCTTCAAGAGAAACCTTGACGAGTGGATGGGAAACAGAAAATTTACCTCAGGGATCACTGTAGTGGCTCTGCTGGACAGAGGCACAGGGAACTAATGGCTCTGCTGGACCGAGGTACAGGGAACTAATCTAAGGGGTCGGCAAAGCCAATACATTCTGGCTAGGCTTATAGATGCCCTCGGGCAGATAGCCTAATACTTACCTATGAACCTATGAATCTATGTATTAATTTTCAGTAAGATGTATATGATTTATCAGTCTATAATAGTACAGTGTTAATAATAGTTGCATTTCTATATAATTCAGTGTTAGGAAATGTAATACCTCCCTTGTCCCAGCGTAGACTGTGCCATTGTAGAGATATTCTAGGTTTTTAGGAAACCAGAGAAACTTGAGCAGGATATTGCTTATACTTTTAAAAGTTTTCTTTTTTTTTGAGTGGGGGTGATGATTAATGACTGACTAATAAATAGAAGTTTTGGTGAAATTATCATTTTGATTAAGGTTAGTCAGTACTAAAATGAAAAAAGAAACATTTTATTTCAGTTGTATGTTAGGTTTATAATTGAATTAATTAGATGTTAATAATTAACTGAAACTATCTTTTTAATGTTAGATTCAATAGAAATACCTAGGTACTTAACGTGTGAACTGTCCCAGCCAAAGTGCTTGGAAGTTTTTACTTTGGAAATGACTTCCTTGTTTATTAAGAGCATTTGGAATTGTTTATGATTACATTTTAATCCAGATATACTTTCAAATAAATCCAGGGCACTAACTAAACAGTCTAGTGAAATTTCAATATCTCCACATGTTAGTAATAAATCATTGGCAAAAAGTTGGATCTTGGGGAATATATCACTTGTAAGTTTATAACCTATAATGTTCTTTATTATTGTTTCATATATAACTTGCAAATGGCTCTATGGCAAGGGGAAAAATTAAAGGGGACAAAGAGCAGGCTTGTTTTGTACGTCTCAATATTTTGAAAGGACTTGATATGAATGAACACATTTTAACAAAGGAAATAGAATTTCATAGAGATTTTTAATTAACTTTATAAATTCTGAAGAAAAGTTATACTCTTATAATACCTTAAATAGGTAAATACAACTAAGACAGTCAAAAGCTTTGTCTGTATCAAAACTTAATATTGACAATTATTTTTTTTCTTTTTGTTTGCTATATCATTGCAAAGATAGCCATAAAAAATATTGTAATCTATATTTAATAAAGAAATAGGCCTATAAGATGAACACGAAGTGGGTTTCGTATCTGGTTTTAAAATTAGTGAGACTAATGAATACTTAATGAATATTTCTATGAAGGAGGGACATTTGACATGTTTTTAACTTCTTGAAATTTATTTAGTAGGATTTTTAATATATTATCTGGTAAAATTTCATATAATTTAGGGATTAATCCATCCATCCGTGGTGCCTTGTTGACTTTTAGATTATTTATTTGATTTTTTAGTTCTTTCATAGTAAAGGCTTTATCAACTCTGTAATATTATCATGAGATAACTTCCTTTGAATATTCTTCTTTATGAAGTTATTTAGGATAGTGATATCACTTATCATTATATTTGAGTCATTTATATGCTTATGTTTTTTGAAGCTTTCTAGTATGTTCAAGAAAATAAATTTTAACTTATCATCATCCTGTTTAAAAATGTTTCACAGAGAAAAACTGAATGCTATATTGAAAATACACTAAGCTTGATGAGATGGTTCCCTATTAAGTAAGCAAATGCTTAATATAGCAAACTCTGTTTAATCTACAGCTAAATGTTGAATCGGCAAAATCCAGAAGACATGGAACAGTGATTTTTTTCCCAAGGGAAAAAAAATCACTGGACCGTTTTCTGGACTTTGCTGTTTCCTCCACTGTGGTACAATCTTGGAGTTGGTATATTTAAGTAAGAGGGTGTGGTGAGCAAAACCCCTCACTTTATTTCATGTTTGTTTTTTGTTTGTTTTTTTTGTGGACTACCGATTTTTTCTCCTGGGGAAAAAAATCGCTATTCTGTTTGTTCAGAATTTTGTGTTTTCATTTTTTTTTGGGTCGATTATACAGCATTCGATTTTTTTAAGTGTTTACTGTTATAATATATACCCGATGAGACAGAATCTGTTTTACTGATATGTACTCCAGAGAAAAGACTACACAAGGAAGTTGTCCACTTAATTATGCACTCCTTTTGTTGGGATTTGAAATAATGTTCCTTATCAATGCAATGATCTTACAGGCTTCTTATTGAAATGTTAGCACTCGAAATGCCGAGTGCTAACACTCAAAAAAAAGAAAAAAAAGACTGAAAATCCAGTAGGAGAATGAGTCTGGAACATTACTCTTCATTAACTTTCCTTTTTGCATGGATGTCTCCTGCACCCATCGATGTGAGGGGCAAGCCCCCATGCCCTCTGAATTTGTATATACCGACTCAGAGATCACCATACCTTAGAGAAAAATTTTTCTAGGGGAATGGCTACTCAGCAGCCATGTTTCAGGACTTGCTTTAGTGGGTCCTGATATTTCAAATGGTTATCAATCTTACAGGCTTACTAGGATGGAACACAACCACCTGTAGTAATTCAATCATAAACTGCACCAACTGATCTCTTTAAACTGTATCACAAACAAGACCAACCACTGTAAGGTGTATATATTATTTAAAGCTCTTAACACATATCCACTCAGTTTGAGAATCAAAAGGCTGATCTATATGTTGCTATCCTAAGAATTAAGTTAGACTTGTACAGCAGTTTTAAATATTCCAGTCCCAAATAAGTAATCTCAAGCAATCGGTTGCATTATACAATAGTATATAAATTATCTATTAGCTATAATTCCAATTCATTATTAGCTCAACCGCATGATTGTCATAATGGTTAAGGTTGTCTCCTGCTAAGCAAAAGGTACAGACTTTGATTTTGACATCCAGCCAGTACTTGGTTATGTTGAGTTTACATGCTGTCCACATGTCTCTGTGAAGATCTTTCCTCCTCCCAAAGACATGCTAGGTGTTACTACCTCAGACTTGCCAAAAATGAGCACAGTCATGGGCAAAAACCCAGACTCTCAGAGGTACTTATTGGGATAAGAGTTGTGTAGACCAACTTTGCATCAGCTGTAGTGTGCAGTATCCCCTAGAAAGGAAAGCACAGATCATAGCTGAACATTATATCAGGGCAAACCGCTTGGAGTTTTAAAATCTGGCTCTAAGTGATTTAGTCACATTAACTAATGTTGCCAAAAATGGGCAGAGGTATTTGTTGGCAATAAATAGTTGGAAGACTCAGCATATTCATACCCATACCAGGGGTCAATGCTAATGGTGAGGAGGTGTCTATGTGCCTCTGTTTCTCAGTATCTCCCTGACATAAATCCAAGTAGCTATGCACCAATAACATACTGGCCAGCCAATATCCAGTTGCCCATCCTGGGTTACCTGTCCATTTTTAGTTGAGTGAAGTCCAAGAATAAAACCAATCAACCTGCCAACCATGAGATATGGATTGCTGCACTGAATAAAGTTTCAGTAACTGGACACAGTTTGGAATTAGAAGACATGATGGTAGCACAGCAAAGCCATTTGGCTTGGGATCCAGCCTTAACTATTCAGATAAAAGTCACAGTAGAAATTATGTTAGAATTGTGCTGAAGAGTGATCTGAAGACAGTAAGGGATGACATCTGAACTAGTGATAGACGTATGGTAATCAGATGCTATTGTAAAGCTAAGGCAATATTCCCAATCTCAACTTATACCCCACAGCATGGTTGTGATTGCAAAGAAAAGAGTGAATTCAGGCAGAAGTTGCAATTCCTGAAAAGCTAAAGCAAGACAGCATGAGTTGATTTTGATAATGACGGACTTCAATTCACATAATGAGACAAACAGACCATGATATGTAGGCTGCATGAGTCAACATGGATGAAGCAACAGGTATAATGAAGGGCAGGCCATTCTAGGCTTCTGTGTATTAAACAGCTTGATGGTGGCCAACACATGGGTCACCAAAATGGGCAGTCAGATCATCAGAGATGACAGTGACAAGCATGCAACTCAGATTTCTCCTAGCAGAGAAAGGGCATTAGATAAGAATCAGGGGTTGCAAAGCAAAATGGTCACCCCACAGCATAAATCACTACTGTCCTCAACCAGTTGCATGCAGTGATCAGAAAAGATTCTAACTTCAACAAGGACTTGACTTAAGAAGTGGAAGTTGACTGGTTCAAAAGCATAAGAGTAAAAGGGAAAAAAGTCAGTGCTGTATTGCAGGAGGATGAAGTCCTAACATTGGTCCAGGCTACCTAGACTCACTTAGTCACATGGACATCTGAGGAGCGGGCAAGGGGGGATGGATCTACACACACACACACACACACACACACACACACACACACACACACACACACACACACACACACACACACACACACACACTCACATGTTTCATATATATAAATACACATGTATACATGTTAAAGACCATTCCATTAATTCAACAAATCAATGTGCACAATATCAGGTTTGATTTTAATCCAGTTGTGTGTGTATGTATGTATGTATATGTGTACTGTGCTTTTAAACACAGGATAAGATCACTGGAAGGTAGAACTATTCTCAATGAGATTAGTCATGAATTTATGAAATTTCTTTGTATCAATAGTCCTTAATAATTGACTGAGGATTTTAGCCTCATTACAATGGGAGGCACTTATCTTTCTGTGCAGACAGAGTTGGTTAACAGACCAAACTAGTTTGCAAGATGGACCCTGTACATTTTCCATCAGGACTTTTGCATATTGGCTAAAGCATTCTCCACCCTGATGTGCCTTTTTTAGATAACATCTACCAGCCTAGTAAAATCATACTTAGAAAATTTGAAAGTAGTGCTGCTCAATCTTTGAAGCCTCAACAAGACACTGCCCCAATAAGACATCTTGTCCCTAAAAAATATTCAGATGTATATCATCATTATTGATAACACACACTCCCTCCCTGGATTCAATGCCAACTACTCCTTTACGCCTGCCACTGATGGACCCTCAGTGGTGTGTCCATATTCCTCCACAATTCCATCACATCAAGACTTAAAAAACAAGGTAACAACCTGGAATGGCTACACTTCCTAATAACTATTAGTAAAGCTCCTTAGGATTCCCACTCTAACTACTGAACCCCTTCTGAGGCAAGTGCTGTCCATGAGTCTTACCTAAAAAACTTCAGTCACTCACTATAGAACCAAATGCCATTATTATTGAGGATTTCAATTATCTATCTAAAGATTGTAGCACCAATACTACTGCAAATAAACATGTCCATTGTTTAGATTTCATCAGTCCCACCTCACTTGACCAACTAGTGCTATCCCCCATTAAGAGGACAAACTTGCTTAATCTAGTCTTCCCAAGCATTGCCCTAATGTACTATACTCCTGTAAACTACCCCATCACCAAATATGTCCAAACATGACTCAGTGGTCTTCATTATCAGAAAACAACTCAAGACATACATAACCATACTTTCTTTAGGGATATCTCTAAAGTAAATTTTCTTTTTAATATGAGCATGTCCACCACTAGTTACAGAATATCTTTCTTTCATGAGTCCAACTACATTTGCATATAGCTTCTACACTCAGTCTTGATGCCTGAATTGTGCAATTGGTACCAAAGTGACTCAAGTATACTGCCAAATTTAGTGACAACCCCCTTTTATCACTATTTTTCTCCAATGCAGCTGACCATCAAGTGAGCCCCAGTGTGTTTCCTCATTTGCTGGGTCTGTTTATCCCTCCAGACTTCACTGGACTTCCTCCATATTAGTCCTGTGACCAATGCAGTGTCACAAGGCAGCACTGCACTGCTGTATTTGGTATTGCATTTTTTAGTGCTATGCCTGCACATGCTCAGCAGTGTCTTAAGGGTGGGATGTATAGTGGGTTTCAGAGGTAAACCACACCAAACTTCCACAAGGGGTTGACAACAGTAGGATACCCCCCCCCCCTCAGCAGTTCTTCATGTTTGTTTCCTCAGTCTCCAACAGGGACAGTGGAACAATTTCTATGCCCCAGACAAGAGCTCCTCTTCTCAATCTCCCTCCTCTGGATGGTCATGTCTATCATTCCTGGCCATTGCTTTAGATGTCTGAACTGCTAATCGAACACAGTCACCTGGCACTCAGTCAGGGTTTTTTGCCTCTTTGTCTCATCATTGCAGGAACAAACCATTTTGGCTGTCCACTTTGATAAACAAATCATACAGTAAAAGAAAAGAAAGATCATTTTTAGCAAAAAATAAATAAAAAAAACTCTAGTTTTAAATCTGTACTAAAGAAAATAAAGAATTTAGCTATTCTGAGACTCATGTTACTTATAAACATGAACTGAAAATTGTCACACTAGCAAGGATTAGTCTAATTCTTTTTCAACAATTTAAAACATTTCATAGACAATGTCAAGCATTGTTCTAAGCTGATTCTTAAACAACCTTACCCTCTCACTGGACATAGCAAACATACTGGATGAAACATTTAGTACATATCTATCTCCCCTGTTTTTATAAATATCTCTCCCCTGTTCTTACCAGTGACCCCATATGATTGTGTATACCTCCTATCACCCCCATGTACATCATAAACATCTCTTGGATGTAAAAACACTTCTGTGTTAATGTACCAGGGATTGCCTTGTAAGTATGAGAGAGTGTCTCACTGATCTACTCCAGAATCTTTTTTATCCTTGGTCTCTTAAATGAATTTGTAAAAGAGGCATGGAGAGCAGCTGTAGTTGGCTCCATTAACAAGGATAGTGTTACAGCTGGTTCAGAAAGTTACTGCATAATAAGCTTTACCAACCTTGCTTGCAGGATAATTGAAGGTGATTATAGACTCATGTCATAAAAAAGGCTGAGAATACTGCACAAAAGGTATTTAACACCCAAGAGATTAGTAAAGGAAGACAAAGATGATGATAATAGATGATGGTGCTGTCAGAAGGAAGATGCAAGAATGATACACATGTTCTGGGATTGTGGATAGGCACAACAAGTCTGGAAGAAGGTGCAGATGATTTGGGGAGACATGATTCAAAAAATTCAGAACTTTCTGGCAATTCTATATATAAGGCTTAAAGAATGACATCTTGAAAGATAGAGAAATGAGCATTATCAGAATGCTTAGCACCAAAGTTAAAACCATCATCACTCAAAATTTGAAGGGGACAAAAACAATACAGTAGCAAGAACTGCATAAGAGGTTTCTGGACATAGGGAGAAGATAGCATAAACTGACTATAATGAGAAAAGGGGGCAGGAATGGAAAAGTAATGGAATTAGGTATTAGAAAACAACATGAGTGAAAACTATACCAGGATAAAAATTGATGGACCCAAATGGCAACCACAGGGATGAGGGGAGAATAGGGATCAGGTAGTAAATGAAGAGCCACCTGTTACTGACATTTGGTGTACCATGCATTAGGACTGCATGCAAATGTATAGAATTAACTTAAACTGTCAAATAAAAGTACCAGTTTGGGTTGTGTGTGATGGATAAGAAAAGGTGGACTGTAGTTAAGACAATTTCCAACCACTATTGGGAATAAAATTCATCACTCATGAGGACTGCACTACAGAGATGATACAGAAATCTGTTTTGTGCAATAAAGTTTGAGTATTTAGAAAAAATGCCTGATTGTAGAACTGCTTTATGTTTTACTGGGGAGTATCTTCTGTCATGGGTTGTAGTATTGTGTCTTTTCACCAGCAGGACTTGTGAGGAGTGCAGTGTTGTGCACAGTATGTCTAACTTATTCTTGTGCTCCATGTCACTCTGCAGTGCTGTGCTCTGTGAACTTCATAGATATCCTGTCTGGAGCCTCTCTCTGAAACTGATGCATCTGAGATTGTCTGGCATTTCATTAATCAGAGTGTCTGCCATTATATGAAGTCAGCTTAGTCACAAGATGACACTACATCTGCCATTACATGAAGCCAGTTTAGTCAGAAGATGACACTGCACAACTGCCAATATATGATGCCAGCTTTGTCACAAGATAACACTACACGTCTGCCTTTACATGAAGCCAGCTTAGTCACAAGATGACACTGCACGTCTGTCCTTATATGAAGCCAGCTTAGTCACAAGATGACATTGCACATCTGCCATTATATGAAGCCAGCTTCGTCACAAGATGACACTGTACATATGCCATTATATGAAGCCAGATTAGTCACAAGATGACATGGCAATTCTAGTTTCAAATTTTGCTGAAAAAGTAGTTATCTTGCTAAAACTAGTTCAAAAAATAGAGACATCTGAACAATGGACAGTCCATAGTGGTTCTCCTGCCATGGATGTTATCTTTACTGGTTTATAACATATCATTAACACTTGTAATACCCTTGTAGAGGACAGACTTATAATGATTTTTCTTCACTTCACTTCATAGGTGAGGCTACTGAGTACTAACCATTATGCTTTGCCAATTCCCACCATAGACTGTAACTGTACCTCTCTCCATGGAGGCCTATGCCAGGCATGCCTGGAGGGAACTTATGAATATCCACCAGACCAAAACTTATAAAGAATCCCAAAATTACAGCAGCACTAGGAGTGTCCATATTCACCAAGGATATTCACACCTCCAGGCTAGTTGCCCAACACAATGCATCTGAAATTCTCCAGGTGCAACTAACACTAGGTAAGATTGCAATCCAAATTGTAGCTTGCTACAGATCCCCCACCATGCCCCAGGATTCTCACTACACCTTTCTAAACATACTGGAAAATATTAAGATATAACCAAACACCCTAATACTGAGTGATTTCAACTACCCTGTCATTAACTGGGAAAACTACTCAGGTACCAACACCTTTTCCCAACAGTTCTTGGAATTCATAAATTCCAATGATCTGGATCAACTAATCCATCGTCCCACCAAGGGCTCCAATGTCCTAGACCTGGTCATTACCAACATGGGTGATAGATGCTCCACACCAGTGTTCACTCCCTCATTGGTCAGGTCTGACCATAAGCAAATAGCCCTTGACATCCACATCCCAACCCCCCCCCCCCCAGTAAGGATACCTCTTAAAAAACTTCTGCAAAGTCAACTTCATGCTACTTAAGTCAGAAGTGACAAACTTCATGGCATCCACACAGGTGGGAGCTAAACGTTCAACTGCTGAGTCCTACTCTAAGGCACTGTACAAGCACATCCACTCTTGCATGAATTGTGCCATCCAAAATAGAACCAAGACGCTCTCCTCCAAAAAAGGAAGCCAATCTGGTAATCCCCTGCCATAAACAAACTATACAACAGAAGGAAGAAACTGTTGCAGAAAAGAGGAAAATCCCAGGATGCAAAAAACTCCCTTACCAGCCTCAGTAAGAACCTGAGATCCCTCATAAAATCCTCCAAAGCTAGTTATGAAAATAAAATTGCCAAAGATTCCAAAGACAACCACAAGGCATTCTATAGATATGTCAAGAATCTAAATGGCAATGCTCAGATCTGCTCTGAGCTACAACAGAAAGGCATTAAATATACTGATCTCAAGAGTATTACCAATACCCTGGCAGATTGATTTAGCACCAACTTCACCCCCCCTCTCACCCCCTAAAGGGCCTATCTCAATACCAAAAGATTGCGAAATTCCGGTAATCACAGCCACACAGGTAGAAACCACACTCTCCAAAGCTAAGAATACAGCATCCATGGGACCAGATGATATCCCTGGCTGTGTACTACATGAACTACAAAATAAACTGGCACCTCACCTAAGTGTCATGTTTAATCACAGCCTCACCTCAGACTTCGTGTCCACTGAGTTGCACACAGCTACAGTTATCCCACTCCACAAAATGGGATCCACCTTGGATCCCAGGAACTACCATCCCATCAGTCTGACTAGCACGATCTGCAAGGTTATGGAACGCATTATCATGGAACTTATAAACAAAGACATTGGCAACATTCAAACACTGGACCCCACCCAGTTTGGGTTCGTGAAGGGCCGACCTTGTCTCCTGAACCTGACTGACTTCTTTGAATCAGTCTCAAGAGCTGTGGATGAGAGTAAAGTGGTCCACACAGCCTATCTGGACCTCGCCAAGGCCTTTGACACCATCCCCCACTCAGGAATCAATAGATAAACTTACTAAGCTGGGCGTAAATCCCTACATCACTCGATGGGTTGCCAACTGGCTTACTGACAGAACCCAGACTGTAAAAGTAGCCGATTGCAAATCCAGCTCCAGACAAGTGACAAGTAGAGTACCTCAGGGTTCAGTCCTGGGACCACTCTTGTTTGGAATCTACTTCTCTGACATGCATGCCAACACTAAGGGACTCTGGCTAACAAAGTTCGCTGATGACTGCAAACTGAGAGCCATTATTGAATCCCCAAATGATGTGGATATTCTACAAAAGGGCTGTACAGAAACAGATGCTTGGCGCCAGAGCCTTCGGCTCAAGCTTAATGCCAAGAAATGTATAGTTATCCTGTTTGGGAAAAAACATGTACCCATGAACTACCACATAGGTGGCAGTACACTAAACACCGAAAGTGTGATGAGAGACTTAGGGACACAGGTGGACAGTGGTCTCACCTTCGATAAACACATCGCCATAACAGTCAGGAAATCCTTCTATGTGGCACACTCATCACTAAGGACTTTTCATCCAGAAAAAAGGAGGTCATTGTCCCACTGTACTCATCCCTCATTAGACCTATTATAGAGTACAATGCCCCATTTGGTATGTACCTCACAAGATATCTGCAACATCTGGAAGGGCCGCAGAAATACCTCACTAAAAGAATCACAGGCCTAAAGCAGATGCCCTATGCTGACCATCTAAAAGAAATCCAGCTATACTCTGTGGCATATTGTCTACTCAGAGGCAGTCTCTGCTTAACATGCAAGGCCATGTCAAACCCTGAGCTCCACTTAAAGAAATCCCAATCCCTCAGGGCCACATGTTCCAGGGATCTAAACCTTGTCATCACAATGAACAAAACATGCTGGAGCGATAGGTTCCTGACCCAGGGACTCCCAATACTCTGGAAAAGACTGTCCATACATATCAAACATAGTGCCTATTTGGCCCTCCTCAAAAGGAACCCTGATGACTGGATGGGAGAGAGGAAATTCACCCCAGGGTTTACGTCACTAGCCTTGCTAGACAAGTGTCCAGGGAAGTAAATATTGTGGGAAGAAATAGTCTGGGAATTGTTTGGCTAGGCTTGTGTAAGTCCTAGGGCAGATAACCTAGTACCAACCTATGAACCTATATACTTTCCACTGTAAAAAGACATTGTCAACAAATCTTTTAGTAAACCTTATGTTCTGTGTGAAAATATTACTGCTTAATAAATATGTGTACTCTCATTGTGCAAGTATTATATTGGTATATGAATTTGCACATATGGTGCCCATTGCAGCACCCTGTCATTGTAAATATTTCTTGTCAAATAAAAATATGCTATTTTCTAATATCATCTCTATCAAAGCATAGAACAGAAAAATCTCTGCGTTAGAATACTCACTATTGTGCGTTAAGTACAACCTCGCCATTTCAATGCCTATGTCACTTGGATTTACTGTGAACAAGGAAAAAATATCCATGGTCAACCATTCATAAAGACTTTGCAAGACGTGTCTAGTATCTATCAAAATTGAAGCAGTACCATCCAGTACCAGCCTTAATCTATGCTACACAAATAGTGAAGCAGGCTGTGTCCAGCAGCCATGACCAAATACTATAGGTCGCATGGGGGGGGGGGGGGTCTATGTGAATCTTTATGTATTTTAGGTATGCTATGGAGTACAGGAACAGTAGGATGCACAACTAACAAGAAACTGTAGGTTTCATAGGAAATTTGCACATCAATATGTCATATAGTTTACAATGTACATCACTAATAATCTTATTATCATAAGAGCCCTGTATATGCAGGTACATGGTTTCATCCATCAACATTTCATTCATACTTTCAAAGTAAAATGATTTGTCCATCACTACTGTTGTGTTCCCATTCAGCAGGGTGATTGTAAATACTTCCATGTTGTTGTAAGTCTTTGAGCACTAATCTTTCATTACTATCTAAATTATAAAAGCGCTTCAAAGAAAAATAATTTCTTTTACAATTAACAGTTTCCATTTCACAGGTCCTTAAAAATGCTTCTGTCAATGGATGTAGTTGAGGAGTATATAACCTTCTTCTTTTAAACACTAGGGTCATGTATCTGTACATTATCAGAATGTATATATTTTAACATGACCTATCTAACAAATAACTGCATATCTAAAACCATATCACAGACATTAAACTGAAATGATAGTATAAAAGATCAACCATGTTCGAACTCAGTACATTGTTCTTTTGTAATAGTCACTGATGAAATATTCCAAATCAGCGACCGTTGCCTCAGTTTCAAACCTTCTTGCTGCTGACTCTGCTGATATTTTCCCGAATACTTGCCTTGTTTCCTTCCTCAAATGAGGGATTGGGCCCCTTCTGTATAGTCCAATTCTCTCAATGGAATTGGACGACTCAGAAAAACTGATGATGTCTGTGGACTTCCTACTTTTAGTTGATTGGTGATGGTCTTCCTTTGAACATCAGGCACCTTAACAGATTGATTACTCTCTTTTGGCATATCCAATCCAATAACAGAATAGGAATTTTGATGTATAATTTGATTTTTCACTACTTGTGAGTCATCAGATTCTCACTGACTATCTTCAGGTGGTTGGTTATCAGCTATCTGTCCTGTTTTCATTTGAGATTTTATCCACAAAATGAATACCCATACATTTACCAGATCCCATGGAAGGAAGACAGTGTATCACTAATTTAACTGTCTATTCCAGAGGTGAGAGAGATGCTGAGCAATGAATCCATCTCTCAGTATTGTTTTTATTCATCTGCTGAAGCAAGTTTACATATCTTATTTTGATATTTATGGGACTGTTTTATTTATGAAGAAATAAGAAATCCTGGACTACTTGGCCCATGTTTGTTCAGAAGATGAGACTAAGACACAAAAAAGGTGTCCAGTACTTTCTGGTTGAGTAGATCTTTTAAGCTTATGATCCTCTTTGCTATGGGGTCTTTATAGCTGTTTGGGATGTCACTAGACATAGCAAAGATGGCAGTGTTTTCTAAAACTGGCATGACCAGTGCTGTATATAAGGGGGACAATAACCTATTGTATTTGTGGGATAGTTGCTTGGCAATCAGCTGTGCCAAGTAAAGGGATTATCTGACAACTCTTTTTACATGGTGGTCAAAGAGGAGGGAGTTATTAACGCAGGTTCTCAGATGTCTAACTTTATGTTCATTTTAATGTGGGATATTGTAAATGCCATAGCATAGTCTGGGAGATATACTATCTACAAAATGCAACAGTGTTGCATATTTTAGCATTTCATTTTAGCCCATTTTAACTATACCAGACATTTATAAGTGTAAGCTCTAGTGGAGGTCTTCTGTGTCAGAAGGGGAATTAACAATGGCTCCCAACTTGCAGTCATCAACAATTTTGTTTTGGGATAGGTCTTGTTTTTTAGTCTGTAGGTTACAGAAGCAAATCCTAAACAAAAGAGGACCCAGGAGTGAGCCTTATGGGCCACCAGTGGTCATATTCATGTTCTCTGATGCTGCCCCTGCCACCTGCACCTTGTGGGTTCTGCCTTTTAATCAATTTGCTATTCACCCTCCCACATTGGGATCTATTTGTAATGCATTTAGTTTATTAATCTTGTTAGTATGAGACAGTATCAATTGCCTTGACAAAATCAAGGTAAGCTGTGCATACAATGTGACCAGCTTGTGTCATGTTCTGAAAGAAGTTTACCAGGATAGTCAGACAGGATCTACCTTTTTACAAAACCAAACTGCTGTGGATCTATTCTAATGACATTTTTAACGTTGATGTTAATCTCGTCTGTTATAATGTGTACCATTAAAACCCCAAGCACCAATCAGTAATAAAAAAGGAAAGAAAGAAGTCTTCAGAGTCGAGTGGCACAAAAAGGCTTTATTTATAATAACACGCGTTGAGCACTTTTATCCGCAGGTGGTAGAACTTCTTCAGAACAATATAAGTTGCAACAGACTGAATTTTTATACCTGTGGGTAGCAGCCTCAAATAATTAATGACATCACCTAATTAACTATTCAACCCCTTAATTAAGTGATGATGTCATTAATTATTTGAGGCTGCCACCCAGAGGTATAAAGATTCAGTTTGTTTGTTCTGAAGAACTCCTATTACCTGTGGACAAATGCGCTCAATGTGTATTGTTGTAAATAAGGCCTTTTTGTGGCACTCGATTCTGAAGACTTCTTCTTTTCATTTTTTATTATATAATGTGTACCACGGCCTTACAAATGAGACTTGTCAGGCTGATGGACCTATAGTTTCTGGGATTGATAGTGGAGTGAGCAATACAGAATGACATCACCAGTGCTGTATGCCATACTCCTGGCACTAAACCTGTAGCAATGCTGAAGTTAAATAGCTTATGTAGAGGGTTCATCAAGGCATATTTAGTACTATTTATTAAACAGCTAAATATGTTATCTGGTCCCATGGAGGAACTGCTACCCTTAAACATCACTTTTCAGTGCATATTCTTTATTGATAGGGTTTTGATAGCTACATGGATTATAGGGTGTTTGTTAGTAATCTTAAGAGTGGAATTTTCATAAAATTTATTTGCAAGGATATTGGAAATGTCCACCAGGTGTGAGCAGATTTTGTCATTTATTGTGAGTTCCATTTGTTAGTTTTCTAAGATAAAAAATAAATATTTGTAATTGTCCTTAGACTCAGATGCCAACCTGAGTTCATGGGCTGCCTTAGTAGATCTAATAGTCATTTTTAAACAATATGGTAAAATTCCTAATATTTTTATTGACTTGGAGGTCCTTATATCTCATGTATATACTAAAGAGTTTTTTCCTTTTATTGCAGATTTTATTTATGTTGACTGAACCATCAAGATGTTTTCTTTTAAATGTCCCATTATATATGTAACTGGATATGACTACCAGTTCTACACATTTATCTATCGGGTATAAAACTCCTTTTCAAATATATCTGCTGAGGTGGTGTCTGTGTTGATGTTGTTATAAGTTTAATTTTGATATTTCATTCTAGAATTTGAAGAAATCTGTGTGCTTGAACTCTTGTAATTTTGATATAATGGTTTCAGGGGGTTTCAATACTATCATGGTCTTTCCTGGATTTCTGGCATGCATAGAAAGCTCAGACATGACTCTGTGCATCTCTCTTAGGGTTTCTCACCCCTAGTGACTTTTTCTCACTTGCACAACTACCTTGCCATAGCTATATTTGTCTAGTGCAAGGTTCTAAAGAGCCCTTGAGATATGTGAGATCCTGGCATTTGAAAGACAACTCACTGTCATAGTCCAGCCAAATGAAAGGGCAATCTGTGTGTATCACTGTGAAGTCACAAAGCACTGAACCCTTTTTTTGAGTGGAATGGTCAATGGAATTGAGACCCTTTGTCTCAGTGATTGTTTACAAAAGGTTAGATATTATGTACTGGGATGTTTGATTTTGATTTTTCTGTTCCTTAATCTTTATAGGTTGACGAGGCTGAGGTAAGTATTTATTTTTACAGGGTCAGCATATGACATTACATTATGTGTCAATGTCAAGTTCATAACTTGTGATTGGTTACTGTGATTCTAATAGTGTGTTTGTTTTTTCTGTATTTTTTTAGTGAGAGTGAGGCCTTCATATAACTTAAATATTTGCACCTCTGATAAACAGTTTGAATTTAGTACGAGTTCATTATCTGTGAGCATAGGGCAGTTTCTACACTGCATTAGGATACTTAATACTATATGGCTGACATCAAACAGGAAACAAGGAGGCTGACCTTCCATATTGTCCAATATGTAGGATTTACAAAGAATTGTAACGTTAAGAAAGAGAGATTTACAGTCTAGTGAGACAGTTATTGGTTAAGGGTGTATGATATCATTACATATATGTATGCCTATTTAATGAAATGCATAACTTTGATATTTATATGGCTTTGTCAGAATAGCTCAGTATCATTACTAAACAGTATTATGAAATGATTTGTAGTGGCTGTGGGTCAAGTTGCTATACAGTAATGTTGAGCTATGTGATGTGACTGTGGGTTAACTTGCACAAAGTAGGGGCTGATAAGAGCTACTTTTAATGTGCATGTGTGTGCATCTCTCTGCATTATGTAGCAATGCACATCATGCTGCATTTGTACTTAGCAGAAGTCTAAATACGTATTGGATTTGGTGAGTTGGGTTATACCAGATACAATTACAGCTGAAAGTGCATGCATCTACATAATGCACATTGCAGCTCTGTGCAATATAAATTAAAAACAAAAAATTAAATAGCCAATGAAAAACAACTAAAGCTGTAACTACTAGTGCCTATCTTCCCAGAACTACAGCAATCACTCTCACTAGGTCTAACAACCACAAGCTTTAGATGGTTCACACAGCTGGCCAAAACGGTCTGTTTGTTGTACGTTTGAAAAGTAACTAAAACACAGCAAATAAATTCAACAAATTTAAAGGCATTTGCTCCTCAGTTTTCCAAAAGCATTTATGAAGCTGTACTTGTTATCACTGAAATGATGAGTACAAAGTATATGGAGGAAGGGATAATACATGACATTCTATCTCTTTAGACAATATTATCAGTGTGTGTGAAAAATGAAAAAGTGCAAAGCATAGCAGTAATGACTGGGGACCCTCTCCCAATGAAAGAAGGTTGAACTAGACATAAAAAGGATACAGTTAACTCTATTACTTTTCTCAGAGAAGTTGTCACACAATCAGTCAGTACTAAATAAGCAAAACTGAACACAAGGGAGATTAATAAGCAGTGGAAAATGGTTAGAAGTATCAAAAATGTCAGATAGGTCAGGAAAGAAGGCTTCTCAGCTCTCACACTTCTGTATTCTTCTATAGATGTAGTCAGAGAATTGGAACAATTGAAATATGAACTTTTTGTCTGATCACACATCTTAACTTTTTTTGTTCAAGAATTTTTGACAAAGTCAAAAATAAATGGGGGACAAAGCCACAAAATTTAGGACAATTTTTAATTATTACTCTAATTCACAATAATAACACAGATGATTCTGCATCAACGTGCATTTTCTGAACAATGCTTGCAGCTAGGAGTGTGTCTGTGTGGTTTGTTTTCATTTATATATATTCTGATTGCATATGTAGTAAGTGATGGTTTAATAAAGATGTTTTTTGTTTAAAAAAAGCAGGGATTGAATAATGTATGTAATGTTGCTTAGGTTATATGATATATAGCAATCTATGTGATGTATAATGTTTGTTATGTTAATATAGTTTGATTACTTTTATACGAATGTAAATTTGCCTATGGCACAAGTGATAAAAAGATGTTTGGGAACAAAAAAAAAAAAAAAAAGAAGTCTTATACTCTTATTGTCTGACATTGCTGAATGACTGTAATCCTCAATGACTAATTAGACAATCAGAAAATTCCCTATGGACAGTCTGAAATCAGAAACATTCTACAAAATCAGGGACAGTGGAGAGTTATGACTTCCATCCTCATCCCAGTTAACAGCCCATTCAAATACTGAAATTGTTGACATTTAGTCTGAATTTCTCAATAACATATTAAAGGACTAAGCAATGACTTCTGCATGTAGTATCCTATACAATGATAGCTCATTAGTATTCAAAAGTGTACATGCTGATTAGTTGTCAGCCCAAGTATTCGCAAATCAAGCATATACCAGTAGAGGAAATTCTGGTCACTAAAGTACCATTGAGCAGCCAGGCTTTTATTTATTGGTATATGATACAGAGGGACTGGTCTCAACTATTCAGATTTTTGCCTCATATTTTTTAGTTGATCCTCATAAAATTTGTGGTTTTCCAGCAAATCACTGAGGAATAAAGTCACTAAACATTGACATGCATTTCAGTGTCAGACATTTTTTCCTTCAGACAATGCACAATAACACAAATGTTATTATTTTCATAGTTTTCTGTGTTCATAAGAGCAACATTTACAATCGGTCCCCTTTTGGAGCCTTTGTTCCCCCTTTATTTATGGCTTTATACACATTTCTTGAGCTAAGAGGTTTAGAGGCATGTATGGAGGGCAAAGCAAATACAAGGAAAATCAGGTACGTTTTGCAAAACTAAAGAAACTTGCCTGATTTTTTGTGTATTTCTGCCCTGTCTCTTTTGTACCTGTCAACTGTCCAGATGTTATAATTAAACAATAAAAGAAAAAAAGCAATGGAGATCTTCTTTCCTCTGTTGCTTGTTTTCCAAAATACTGATGTACTATGTAAGTATGGGAATGTAAGCCCCATACACATGTGCAGTACATCAACAAACACAGAAAAATTCTGAAATAACATGGAGGAACATCCACATTGTCATTATAAAAACACATTATTTAAGAAAAGTAAGTAATTTCTTTTCTTAAATAATGTCATTGATATAAGAGTAATAACTGACTCGTGGGTGTGGTTATATTGAGGATTTATCCACAGCTGGTTTTGTTTAATCATGCGAGCTTCACCCTCATGATCATCCCACATCAACTGTGGGTAAATCCTCAATATACCCTCACCCACTCATTGGTTATTACTTAATTATATACCAGCAACCCATTAAAGGTGTCTGTTAAAATCTCTATATAGGATCCAAGAGTGCAGGTGAATATATGCTAAGCCAACACTGTTGGCATCTAGGATGATTCCCTCTTTTCTTATATACAATCATCTCAGAGTTAGTATATACATGCAACAGTGCAGTTTGAAATACAGAACACCCCATTAGGGTGTGCAAGTTGTTTCAAAATGACAGGACCTTCAATATCAAAACTTGCAGTTTTAATAAGGAGCCTGCAAGTTAACAATTTTCAACACATTTTACGTTACTGCTCCAGTACAATTATGAGTATTTCATTACATCAGTGTGTATGACCCATTCACCTTTGAAGAGTGAATTAAGCCTCACTGATTTGCAGCCATCAATCTTAAAAGCCTGATAGTGTATTACTTTATGTTGTATTACTTGGAACAATTCAAGAATTTGAAGTAGAAACTCAACACGCTTTTTAAGACAGCATGATTAGTATTTAATGAATATAACGGGTGTAAGCTGATGCTATTTTGCATGCTGTAGTTATGTTTACTATCTTCAGAATGAATAAAGACTCATTGTATTAGAAAGAAATTAAATTGGTTTGTGATTAACAGCTAATAGTTTTGCTAAAATTGTTTTAGACTTCTTTATTGCTCAACATCTGCATGTCACCAAACCATAATTGCAATGAAAAGAAGCAGACTATACAGTTGTGTTTTCACAGGTTTGACAAATAAATTTTTAGGTTTTACTTTGTCTAGTCAGACTAAAAATTATCTGAGTTTATTTGCCAAAACAGAAATGACAAAGTGCATTAAGTAATTGACACACTTAAACATAAGTGAAGTGAAGTAAAGGATCATTAAATTAGAGTAGCTATACAAATATGTATGTGTTCTGTAATTTTTATTAAGTGAATAATGGACCTTTAATAAAGCAATGAATAGAAGAGATAATATAGTTTTAATTTATTTGTATGTTCACACTGAAACTATTAAGGCATGATCTATTTAGAATTAAACAGACATTTTAACAGCACATTTTATTTCATAAATGAACTGTAAAAATGCATAAATTCAATCATCTGAAAAGGCAGTGAAGTCACATTGATTTTAAAATGTGTCATGCCCCTGTACAAGTTTTATGTTGAAAAATGTACCTCTCGCTACATCCACAAATATAGTGTCGCTCTGAGGTCACATAAGGTCAGAGATTAATGCAGTACATTATTTGGTAATAAAACCGATTATTGCACTTACCATCATGACTGTGTAATCTCAGGATGTGAATATACAAAATAGGAGGGTTTTGGTGTGCCTTGAAAA
The DNA here is from genome assembly GCF_019279795.1 of Protopterus annectens. Classification (NCBI taxonomy): domain Eukaryota; kingdom Metazoa; phylum Chordata; order Ceratodontiformes; family Protopteridae; genus Protopterus; species Protopterus annectens. The sequence goes on along the minus strand of NC_056742.1, from coordinate 25,342,900 downwards.
ACAATGTTTTAAAAGTGTCTGTATTTCTTTGCCTGAATTCTTCTTCTGTGAAATATTACTTTGGCCTTTCAGGGTATTCTTGTTTCTTACATATTTGCATTTGTTTTTAATGGTTTGGGTACTAAATTGTTGGATTAGTGATAGATGATCTGTTCCGCCATCAGTACTAGCACTCCAAGGCTAACTGGTTCTCACTGTCACACTAACTAGTTCTCCAAGGCTGACTGGTTCTCACTATCACACTTATTAGTTCTCCAAGGTTGACTGGTTTTTGCTATTACACTAACTAGTTCTCCAAGGCAGACTGGTTTTTACTGTCACACTAACTAGTCCTCCAAGGTGACGGGTTCTCACTACCACACTAACTTGTTTTCCAAGGCTGAATGGTTCTCACTATCACACTAACTAGTCCCCCAAGATGACTAGTTCTCACTATCACCTTAACAAGTTGCCAGGGCTGACTGATTCTCACAGTCAAAGTAATTCTTCTCAACATGTCAAACAACATGGGTTATTGTAGCACTATTGTTAATGAATACATGACGGCACAACAGAATAACACAATTATTTCATTTTATTTAGTACTTTATTATCTTTCACTAGTTTTGTTTCTCGGGTATCCTAATTCCTATGATTTTTAGATTTGATATTGAGAAATTTCCAACTATGGAAAGTATAACAGAAATCATTTCCTCACCTCATATACCACCTAAATACCATAGCAAACCCTTGACATTCAGTCAGTGGTAAAAGACATGCAATAGACAAAGAAATTCAGCATCACCTTGGTTGATCTAAGACATGAAGGAATACAGAGTACTTTACCTTTGATGAGCTTTACCTCTCTCTCTCTCTCTCTTCACAGAGTACTACTAATAGAGCAGAGAATTTCTCATTTCTGAAGTGCCCGTTCAACTTCTCAAGTAAAAAGAAATGAACAATACACAAGATCAAGAAAAAAAAATCCAAGGCAAGATGTTAAAGATACCAGTAGTCTCAGCTTAGATGATGTGAATATTTGAACTATCGATGAAACATTGTTTAAAGATTTAAATTGTATATCACAAATTCCAAGGTTTACCTCCTCTCAGTGATTCATTATAATCAATCATTTCTTTTTAATGTTGTCATTATTAACTGTTTTAACCATGTAAGCCTGCTGGATACACACAGTCCCTTTTCAGGGACAATCTGGAGCAATTTCAGATTAAGTAACTTGCTCTATGTCATGCTGGAGGCAATGACAACTGTGGGAATCCCACTTGGCACTGCTACATGTTCTAGGTCTAGCAGCAGATTGCATTAAACTTCTGCACCAAACTGCCAGAATAAAATTCTATCAGTGGTGTGATTATCTTTATAAAAGATCACACACAAGCCAGAAATCAAGAAATCAACTTAGGACTAACTTAGGACTAAAAATGTCTGAAAAAAATGGGAGGCTGGCATAGTGGTTAAGGTGTTCACCTAATAGCCACAAGGTGCAGGGGTTGATTCACACATGAGGCAATTGGTTGGGTTTGGAATAGTCTGGTACTAATTTAATCAGCCTGTATAGCTCAAGGGACTAGGACAATTAGCTTGGGTAGTGGCATTCAGGGTTCTAATTTAGACATAACCCCTTTGTTTTTCTTGGCTAGACTTGTAAGGCCCTCAGGGCCAATAGCTTAGTAACATCCTATGATCTTATGAATATCAGTGATACTGAATGTCATATTATACGAATCTACCACAAAATCTTTGTTTCTTACATAATTGGAGATTTCCTGAATAAATAGCAGAATATAAAAAATAATGAATATAGAATTCTTACATGGTACTGCTGTGCAAATGATTGACAGGATGAATACTCAACATCAAAAAATATGCCCAGGTATTAATTGGTGAAGTTAATCATAACAGCTTAGAGAGAAATATAATAAAATCCCATTAAGGATGTCATTATCTTAGCTTTTATATAAACACATCTGGGATCTTCCTGCTCCCCACCATAGTTATATCTTCTATAATTATCACAAATTATGATACCTTTATTTTTAACCTAATAGTCAATTAAAAGTAAAAAAATAAAAGTAAATCATTAAAGAAATCATTCTTAAACTTAAACCTATTGAAATTATTGTGCAATAAATGTCATACTAATGAAAACAGGTTAAGATACTAACATACATGTTACAAATAATTGTACTCAAAGTACTGTCAGTGAATTATATGATATTATTAATTTCTCTGTCGTTTAACATGTATCATTTAACATGTATCAGTAAGGCACAAATATATGGTTAAAATCAACAGATTTTTGGCCAAATCACAAACTTAATACAACAGAATAAGAAACATTAACTTTCAAAAAATAAGTTTTTGTCAGCATAGAAAAGCTAACGAACATGGAGTGAATGAATGTAACAAACCATAATAAGGATAAAAATATAAAGACGTATAGCATTTATTTGACACTTGGTCATAACTGTCAGGAACTAGTATTACTTCAAACTAGTCCTGACTCATAATACTGATCCAGGCATGCATTAACATTTCCTCAGAGCATTACAGAACATGAACTTTGCATGACTTTCATCAAGATGATTTATACAATTTTGTTATTGTTGTTGATGTATAGCACGGCAACCAGCTGTACTTGTCTTAAGGAAAAAACCCTAAACCAAAAAAGAATCAACCAGACACCATTACTAGAAAAAAAGAATGCTGTATTCCATAAGGAATGCCCTGTTGATATTCTTTATCTAGTATACCTCATAACAGCTTAGATATTTATTATACATATGTTTAATTCTTCCAGATGTCTTACTCTTTATCCTAATGGAGAATACCCAAAGGCTGCTCATGGCTGGGGTTCAATATCATTGTCGGCAATTTTCCAGTGATGCTGTAAACAATTAGTGGTATATCTGAAAACATTCATAAATATCCCCGTGACTGCATTATTTTAATTTTCTATAGGACCATTGTTGGTGCTTGAGAATCTAAGCACATATCCTGGCTATACAGGAAGTATAACATTGACCGCATTGAAGTCACTGTAAATTATTCAATGAATGTTGAAATCGCTGTAAATGATTCAGTGAGTCATATTTCTATTTTTGCTGTTTAACAAGGAAATCACATTTGCAGCTGGTATTTTTTTTTAAGTTAATTGTACATCATGATGTAGCTAGAAATATTGCCATATATTATAAGGGTTTAAATGGGCATTCTGTTGAACCTATCAAAAAAGAAATAATGACAGATTTATTAGATTTATTGGTCATGATTTGAATCACATGAGAATATTTCAATACCTACTATTTGCCAGAACTGCAACCATAGCTTACATGCAGTAGTTTTGAATTGTGAGTGGGCCAATGTAGGATTTGCAAGCCACAGATGCTTTGCAGAGCAATTACCTTCTGCCATTTTCTCCAAGTTGGCTGAATAACTTGGCTACAGTGGCAGGGCCCAAGATGCAGAAAAAGCATTAGTGTATACTAATGTATTGCAGTGGGTGATCCTGCCAAGAATGTGTGCATTTAGTGTAGGCTAAAGAGAAAAAATAACTTCTGGGGTCATTGGAACTTTATTCTGAGTGAAATCTAAAGTATGTGTTTTCTGTCTAATGACATTGCACATCCCTGACTTGAAGGTGTATATGATATATAGTTAGAAAATATCTACCTTTTTCCTTCCAGAAAAATTGTAGTGATCATTTTTGGATTTTGTAATGCTACACTTTATTGTGTGAAGTATGAATGCAAACCCAGGAGTGGATGTCTAAAAAAATGGTTTCCAATAATGGCTTCAATATAAGGTCTATTATCTTAGAGACTGAAGTACACAGTTTTATGTCTAGATATTTACTTGAGCTAATACACCACTTAAAAGGCTTAGTTGAGATATTTAAAACTAACCCCTTTCCCTGATTTACATTGTACATTTCTGTTTTTTTTTTTAGTTTGTTTGTTTGTTTGTTTTTTGTTTTGGTCTGGAAATCCAGAAGAATTTCTCCAAACTATCATTTACGGTACATGCATCACTTCAAGGACCCCCTAAAGGAATTAAAAAATTGCCTGGAAATAAAAGAAGTCCAAGTCCTTTTTAAAGTGTATTCCATTTATCTAGTGGGGTATTATTTGATAAGCTGAGCTATTTGATGTAAGAAACAGGGTGGGTAACAAAGGGCATTGATGATGAGTGGCTTTACTGAGTGGGAAGCTTGTAGAAAGAGGTGTGGTTAATATTTAGGAAAATAGCATATTGCACAAGGTATGTATACCTTTGACTGGTTGTGGAGGAAAATTCAGATTCTACTACTAATTACATATTCCTCCAGTATATTGAGACAAAATCTTTCTTGAAATGTACAGGAATTGCAGTTGAAGGGGACTATGATGTAACTTGGGTTTGCAATATACATTAGCAAAGTATAGATATGATCTGTGTTTAACTGTTTAACTCATTACAGCCAAATGAGCCTTTCAGGTGCTTCTGCAGTTACATCCTACTGACACCTCTAAGTGTCAAACATTGCTTGTCCATATTTCCATTAATAATTCTAAAACCAATGTTACATACAAAGTACTGAAATATTTCATCTTAAAGCTTGCATGTTAGCAAACACAACTGTGTTGATATCTCTATTAATATTAATTGTTATATAATATTTTATATATATATATATATATATATATATATATATATATATATATATATATATATATATATATATAATTTGGCAGTCTTCTTTATGCTGCTAGTGCTTATGTAACTCTAGCATAAGAAAGATTTGCCAGCTTGGCAAGCTGCATTAGGTATATTATTAAACCAAAGAGTTAACTGCTCACTGTCAAAATGTGTAATAGACTCCTATCCTTATGGGAATAGTTCAGAAATATAGGCTACAGACAGGGTGAAATCTTCTTTAATCCTGGAGCATTATTTATATTATGCAAGGTTTGCTATTAAGTTCCATCATGTTTTCAAGCATTGTCCCTAAGTTTCCCATTATCTGTCCAAGAGTCTGACTTGATGTGCAGGCTTGGAAGCAGTTTTCTATGAGGAACGGGGCTGCCTGTTGGGTCTCCACACCTTACTGATCATCTGATCTCAGCAGATCAAATTTGTTAAATATCAGAATGCTGAGTAATTGCCCAGGCATGTATTTTCTTGGGAAGCTGTATGTGGTATCATTCATGACATCCACACTATCAGGGCTACTTGAGGGTGTGGTACAGTAAACATCATGATGGGGTCCCAGGGAATTTAACCTGCTTTGGTGTGAATCATTAACTTTTGAAGAGCATGTTGCATCTGCCATCTTCTGAAAGTGATTTATTACCATCACTGGCTGCATGCTTTTTTCCGGAAAACATATGGGGCCGGATTCACGATGGCTTGCACGGAGTCTAAGAGTAGAGTAAGACTCCATGCAGCCAACATGTCCTCCGAGCTAGCCAGGAACAGCCGGTAGGGGCATACAACAGAGCTCCTAAAACGACTCTTACACGGACAGGGCTAGGATATGCAAATTACCTCATTTGCTGCTGAAAGGTATGCAAATCAGGTAAATTTGCGATTCAGGAAACCCTAACCTGCCTGAGTAAGAGTAGTGTTATTTGCAGAAATGTACTCCGTTGACAACTGAATACGTTTCTGCAAATAGCAAAACGGAGCCGTGACAGCTCCAAAAAAAAGGATGCATCCAGTCAAGGAAGCATGCCAATGTCCAAAAATATGGCCATTGGCAATGTCCACTGATACAAAAATAAAATGAATTAAAATAATTTTTTTTCCAGATCGCCGATGTTTAAGCGTAGCACAGCGCCGCACAAATGTGGTGAGCTGTAAAAACCAGAAAAACAATAATTAAAAAGCAGAAATGTGGATTTTACAGTAATCCCTAATATACAATGCAAGGGAATGGCAGTCCAAAGACAACATGGCTACCAAGTAGAGGTTGCTAAGGGGGGAAGCTCAGTCAAAGAGTTGTAACCAAGCATTAGTAGGCAATCCTATGCAAATGAGGGTAAGGATAGTGAATCCCAAGTTTACATAGCAAAAGAGCACAGTCAGTGTAGTATAGGAGTAGGATAAGGGGTGTAACAAAGTAGAAAATAGGTGACATCATAATGTCTGAGAGAGGTGAAGCTCATTGGAGTAGAGTGGCATGTGTCTGCTGTCAGATACTAATCACTGGAAGAGGTGTGTCAGCAGGTACCCTAGCTAAGACAAGAAATTGAAGGTGTATGCTGTGAACAACACCAAAGTCTGTTGTAGAAATGCCTGCACCATGTATGTGCATGTGTGAGCACCTGTAAAACTGAGTAAGCCTGTGTGCGCACGTGTGCACCTGTGTGCACTCGTTTAAGCCGGAGTAAGCAAGTGTAAGGATGTTGACCGTGTAAGTGTGTTTGCGCCTGTGTGTGCACATGTTGGCAAGAATAAGCAAGTTGTAGTCCGTGTAAGCATGTGTGCGCACGTGTGAGCTGGTATGGGCGAGTTTGCGCTTGTTTGCGTGGCGCTGCCCCCTGAGGAAACAGAAAGGGAAAAGGAACCACAACAAATAGTAGGAAGTTAACCAGGGAGTACTAGCAGAGCTATCAGGTGAAAACAATCAAAATCAGGCAATTACACAGGCAGTACACTAGCCTAGCCCAGCCCAGCACTAAAAACACAGCAAAAAACATTCCAGTATGTTTTTCTCAAACACACTGCAACACTGCAGTAAGCTAATAGAAGTGAAAACTGAAAAAGCTTTACTGAGACAAAGAAATGTTAGGTGCTGCCATTGCTGTCATAAGGCGACCTATGCAACATGCTGAGGGTGGTGACAATGCAAATACTGCTGAGCAACCCACAGTGAGGAGACAGAGAAGAGTGTACAGGCCTAGGGTAACCTACCAGGGGCTACATGAGCTGGAGATAGTGGAGCGCTATAGAGTGGACAGAGACCTCATGCAGCAAATTGTTGAGCTGTGCAGGCCACGCCTCACACACAGAACCAACAGAGGGGAACCCATCCCAGTGGAAACCAAGGTATGTGTTGGCCTAAGAATATTAGCAACAGGTACCTTCCAGAGACCAACTGGCGATATGATGGGGATTTCACAGGCATCAGCATCCATGGTACTGCACCAGTTCCTGAATGCCATGTCAGCACATGTCGGTGATCATGTATATTTCCCCAATTCTCGTGAGGTATTGGCAATATGCGTCTCTTCCAGCAAATAGCGGAATGCCCTGAGGTAGTGGGTGCAATAGACTGCACGCACATTCACATCAAAACACCAGCTGGTGAGTGGGGCAGGGTCTACTATAACCATAAGGGTTACCCCTCCATCAACTGCCAGGTCGTGTGTGATGCCCAGGACATAATAATGAATGTGTGTGCTGGATGCCCTGGAAGCTACCATGACTCCCATATCTGGCATCTGACACAGCTGTACCAGACATTTGCCAATGGGGACATCCCTCATGGTCACCTAGTGGGGGATGCTGGATATGCACTCAAGCCATGGCTGATGACACCCATCAGAAATGCACACACCTGAACAGGAATGCCATAATGAGGCACATGCACAAACACGAAATGTAATCGAGCATGTGTTTGGGCTGCTCAAGTCACGGTTCCGGTGCCTGGACACATCTGGTGGAGCCTTGCAGTACTCACCAACTACATGTACCCAAATAGTCATGGTATGTGCTATGCTACACAATATGATCCTGCAAAAACAGCTGCAGCTGGAGCAGCATAGGGCCGGGCACAACAGCTCCCCACCATTGCCAAGGCCATCACAGGCAGAATGTGACTCAGAGGAGGAACAACCTGAGCCTGCACCAGTAGGCAGAAGGAGGCATGCCCAGTATGCTTTGGCCTTGGCAAAGAGGCAAGGCATAGCATATACACTGGCTCAGTAGGAACCCTGGAAATTAAACCTCTCTCCGACTCGCACATATAGTAAAAGGGATGCCTAACTTGAGTCTACCTGTTAACAAACATGTATAGGGAGTGTAAAATGTGCATCCGACACAGGCAGCCCTGCAGCACCACCTGAGGCATGATTGCTATGTGCTAAGCAATATAAAGCACTGCGAAACATCTCTCACCACTATTTAGTATATGTAAACAAAATTGTGCACACTAAGTAGCACAACTACAGGCAATGTTTAGCAATATTGTGCACTGTCCAGCAATGTTGGGCAACATTGAGCAATGTTGTGCAAGTCTGGTCAAATGTGGGTATAGTTCAGCAAAAGCAGGTTAACATTTTCATATTTGCTTCACTTTTCTTGAAACAGTCTGTTCTGGCATGTATGAAAATATGAAGCAGTGACTATCCTCGAACCCAGGATACAGTGCACTATAGTCATAGTACAGAACCACTAAATCATGACAGTATGTCAATGGTCATGAAAAAATGTTGATAAGTCAATGCTAAGTATCTCATGGAAACCTTGCAAGCATAGCATAATCCCTGTCGAGTTAAGACACAAAGGTGAGGCCTGCAGTAATAATAGAACCTGATATTCAACACACATATAGTATAAATGTTAATATTGGTAATGTTCACACACATCAACAAATGTAGTCGACCTCAGACAGCAACATACCGCAAGGTCACACTGGGCATGCTCACACACTTGAATATATGAGACAAATGTCAGGCAACAAAACATTGAAAGTCTGAACTGGGCATGCTTAAACACTTAAGGCAAGTTTGAGTACAGCAGTGGGCCACACACATCCCTCAGTTGCATGTGTCAACCCAGGGACCTCACACTATTCACCAATCCACCATGTGCACACAGTCATATGACAACACACACAATATAATATAGTGAAATCCTGTCACAATCAAATATGTTATGCAGATACCTAGGTTGTTCATAGAAAGTGGTAAAGCAAAGAAGAAACAAAACCTACAATCAGTACCATCACTGAACAATGTGCATCCCTAACATTAGCATAGGTTCACAGGTTGACACTAGGCTATCTGCCCTAGGGTATGTAGAAGGCTAGCCACAGTGTGTTTGTATTTTGCAACCCCACTAGATCAGTAGACTGTGCCTGTTATTAGTAGGTCACACAAGATATCTCACATATGTTCATTTCATTCTGCCTCTGTCTAGCAGGGACCCATAAAATATCCCAGGGCTAAACATACGATCACCCATCCACTTGTGAAGATGTCACCTGTAGTTGGTCAGCGTGGGTCTGTGCATATGTGGGACTGTGATCACATTCCCAAGTGAGTGGAGCCTCTGTGATGGGAATCTGCCCCTCCAGCATGTCCTATTAACATCATTGCTCACGTACCTGTCCCTGGAGCATGTAGCTGTAAGGGACTTTGATATCCTCATGTGGAGCCTGTCCATCAATGCTGTGATGGACATGGCTTCAAACAAAAGGCACAGACTGCATCCAAGTAGGCAGTAAGCAACTGAGGAGAGCTGGGGTCACCATAGCCAAACTGTGCATACCATCTGTGTGAGTCCCTAGATCCACTTGGTTACGGAAATTTGTGTACATTCCAGTCGCTGCAGGTGTTGGGTAAGGTACATCTGAAAGGGGCATTGTATCCAAGCATGTGCCTGATGAGTATAGGGTCACAATGACCCCACCTGATCTGTATGTAAAACCGTATGGGATAAGGTTGGCTAAATAGAAGGTGTGTCCAACAACATTGGCAACGTGAATGTCAAAGGCGAGAGTACTAAGTATTCATGTCCCCAAATCACAAATCACACACACTGTACATGATGTATCATCACCTATGTGGTAATGTGTGGGCATGATGTTATTACCAAAGGTGATGACTATGCATCTAAAGGAAGGTAGCTGTAGGCCATGGCTCTGGCACCAGTCATCTATCTCTGTGAGACCCTTTCTGAGGATGTTTGTGCCACCTGTGGAGTTGATTATGGCACACAGTTTGCAGTCATCTGAAAACATGGTCAGCCATATTCCTCCTGTGTTAGCCAGTATGTCTCAGAAATATATACAGAACAAGAGAGGTCCCAGGACTGAGCCCTGTGGGATGCCATGTGTAACTGGTGTATAGTCAGACATGGCACCTGCAATACTGACCACGTGTGTGCTATCCAGGATCCAGTTAGCAATCCATCTTGTGACATATGTGTAGATATTGAATCCGGTGATCTAATGTATAAAGGCCGAGTGTGGTATTGTGTAGAACTGGTGTGCAAGCTCCAGGTAGGCTGTGTGGACAACCCTGTGTACGTCTGTGGACCTGTTAACTGTTTAAACACATCAAACAGGTGCAAGAGGCAAGATCTGCCCACAACAAAACCAAATTGTGTAGGATCCAGTGTCTGTAGGTTCACAATGTATATGTGTATGTGTTCCATGATAATACACTCCATAGCATAGCAGATCAGGATAGTTAGGCATATACTGGGATAATGTCCAGGGTCCCTTGTGGCACCAGCACTGTGGAGTGGGTACACCATAGCTGTATGCCATTCCATGGGTACATATCCTGTAGTAACTGTGATATTGAACAGTGACATAATGTGAGTGTGAAGTTTGTCATGAATCTCGTGTAAGCCGCAGTCCAGGACACCATCTGGTCCCATTGATGCTGTGTTGTCTGCTATGGAGAGGGCAGCACACACATGTTCCTCTGTGATGTCAGGGAGGCTACACCCTGTTGTGATGGACATGTGCACTGCAGGGGGGATGGTGGGGAAACATTCCCACTGAACCTGTTGTCCAGGATGTTCACAATGTCAGTGGGTTCACTGTATCATTTGTAATTATGCAGTAACTCACAGCATATCTGTGAATTCCCACCCAGGTCCCTTACATAACTAAATAAGGCCTTGTGATTGTCCATAGTGTCTGATGCAAGTGTCCATTAGAAGTGGGCCTTAGATGAATCAACAAGTGATCGTAGCTATACCATAGTACTGATCAGAGATGCCTTCCTGATTGTGATTGTGCTCTATAATGTAGTAACCTCCTCCTGTCCCTGTATAACTCATTAATAGCCATGGTCCACTAGACAGGTCCCCTGCCTTTGGAGGAGTGAGTCTTGTAGTTATCTGGGATAGCATGATCCATGCATTCCAGTAGTTTTCCATAGATTGGGCTTGTAAAGTATAAAGTGGTCTGAGCCGTAAATAACACTGTCCCAGGGTCATTGAGGGATGCCACCTCAGTTTGTACAAGTGTGATGTTTGCTCATGAGAAGTACATCACTGAGATCACATAGGATGCGTGTGTGTATGGGATATGTATGTCTAGTGAGATGAATGTATTTTCTGACCTTAACAATGACGGGTATACCTCTGGTGTGGAACATAGAGTCCCCATGTTGGTGATGATCAGATCCCATATGTTTTAACCCCCAGTGGCTGTGGTTACCAGGTCTGCCATAGCAATTGAGTGCAACAATCCTAGCAACTGTTGTGCGAGGGTGTCAGTGCCTGAGTAGTATACCCAGTCAATGTTTGTGTATTTGAAGTCACACAATATAATGGTGTTTGGTGAGACCTTCACATTCCCCAGTGTTCCCAGGAATAACGAGTGTCGTTCCCAAGTTTGGGAGTGTGGTCTGTAACAGTCTACAAACTGAAATGCAGTTTTGCCTACTCTCAGTTGCACACGTACATTCCCCAATGCTTTGTGCAGTGCTACCAATCCGGAGGTGTGTGTATGAATGATGTATATGGATACCCCCCCTATTGTTGTTGTCCGGTCCGAGTCTTGTGTCTGAAAACCATGATATGAAGTAAAACCTGTTAGTGCTGCTGTGCTTTTGTGAGCCTGAACCAGGTGTTTGTCACTGCACATATATCAACAGACTCCATACTGATGTGAGTCCTGAGTGCATGCATTCTGAGGGTTAGACATCAGTTGTTGAGCACCATCACTTTCTGTTTCCTGTACCCTGTAATGTCTATGACTGTGGTTATGTCTTCTGACCCTCACTTTAAACAGCCACTATGTGTGTGTCAGGAGCCTAAGGCAGTCTGTGAAAGCCTACGGGTGACAGGTGCATGGCATCCATAACGAATGTACATGGCATGTTGAGCATGTAATCCCAGGCTGACAGACACTGGATCCCCTGTGAATGACAGCAATATGTTAGGCAACTGTTAAAAGTGATCAGTTCATCTGTATACTGTGACATAGTACTTGGTGAGGGTAAGATGCTGCACAAGGTCAGGGTCATACTGGCTTGGGCTACATGAGAGTTCCTCTATGTCTCTTGTTATGTAGTCCAGGGAGGAATGTCTGAGGGTTTACACACCGGCATGGTCAATGATGGAGCCATATTTGTACTTGCAGTGGACTGACAACAGTGCATGTGTCATGTGGCATATCCTGGCACCCGACACACAGCACAAAGTGACCTTCACCTTGTTCAGCCTGGTGAATGGGATGTCAGTGTGACTGACAATTACAGTCACCTAATACAAATGTATGAGGTGTGTCGTGTAGGTCTAAGGGCATTGACTGTGTGGCACAATGACTTTGTGAACTATGTGATATGTGTGTATGGTTGTGTGTTAGCAGTTGTTTGTGTGTCTGCTTTGGATGTCTCTGATGCTTAGGCAGAGTATATTTAGATGCTCCAAGTATGTCTTTGTGTGTCAATGTATATGGTTTTCTGTTGTCATAGGTCCATGTGCGACTGTATTTGTGGTTTGTGTGATTACCTTCACCACCCAATAGACTGTCCCAGTCATGGCTTGGGAGAGCTCAGCCTCCTGCCTGTCTATACAGTTGCACCTCTCACATATATCTGAGATTGTTGGTAGGAGGACAGTGTTCCCTGTGTACATAAGGCAGTTGTAACAATGCATCAAAATTCCAATATGCACCAGCTGGACTGGAGAGTACACACGAAACAGACCTTTGGACATACCAGAATATAAGAATAGAAAAACTGCAAGGAACCACCACGATGTAGAATCCACAATTTAATTGATTTTACAAAAAGAAGAACAAGCGCTTTCATGCACCATCCCGGTGCGCTTCATCAGGTTACAATCAAGAACAAAAACTTCAGCCTTTAAATACAAAAACTACCATCAATTACTCAATTAAGTGCATCAATTAGTGTAGTCTATTAAAACATTTAAAAGGGGGATGACATCCCACATGCCCACACGTTTTCACAAAAAATATGTATTTCATAAAAACTCCTTTTTATGTCATATCTGCCCATTGTCTAAAGAAAAAAGTCATTTTAATCATAAATAGACCTATTAAAACCTCCTAAAAGAAATTATAATAATTCATGTTTGATCTAAACATCCACATTATTGCCCCATCAAATTCAGCGTATTAAAATAATAATCGAGGCATATATTTATGTGAATGATGACAACATTAAAACAAAAAAAACAAGATATATTATTATGAAATGATTATGGTATATGATATTATTATACCAGAATATAATGATGACATACACTGTCGACTAATTACAAAGGATCAGTAGTGTGTGAAGTGTGTAAAAGAGTATAACAGGGGTTTAGTGTTCAGGTTTGTTGTTGCTGTGGAAAGGTAATGTTGTTGCTCTGGAAAGGTAATCTGCAAAGGAGTACAGACAGAAACATTACACCTCCTTCAGCTATGTCAGAAATATCGATGTACAGTCATATATGTCCTGAGTCAGGGTCAACTGTACCTGACTGACAATGTCGACATCCTGTCAGACAGGCCCATACATATATACCCACCTCCCAGTGACAAAAGGCCCTAACATCATACCAGGAGATATCACATGTAGAATGTGTTAACTGGTCCTCCCAATGCCAAATGAATCCCATCATGTGGATAACATTGTTTCCCCATATGTGTCATAAGTGAACAACAGGACAAACAGACTCTGCACCTGAACAGTCTGTTGAGCCTCACACTCTCTACAGGATCTTACACCACTGAATGTGTTACAGCAACATGTGGCACACCCCACAAGTGTTGGTGCACAACACACCATTAGAACTATAGTCCTGTAAGCCTACAAAGTCAAAAATGCTAGTCCATGGAGTCCATCATGATTGCAGTCAGGAACAGAGCTATTGTAAACCGACAAACACACAACCCAAATGTCTGTGGTATGTTAATGAGCACATCATGTTCTCCAAACCTGCTAGATATCTTGCAAGCCAGCCACCCAGGACATACATCACTGACAGGAGCAACAAAGGTCCCACATAGACTTTGAATAGCCCTTTACCAACATCACAGACACATGTTGTATCCACAAAACCAACAATCCGTGCATGAATATGTATTGTCATATGAAGGAATGGTAATTTGTCCACAGATAGATCACACAAGCTATGAATTGTGTATTCCTGTTCAAGATGTTCACACCTGCTGACACACAAGGTTCATTCCTGGGATTGCATAACAATAAGTGCACACACATTACCATGTCCAGTCTGATGATGTCAGCAACCTACAAATATAGCATGTGAATAGAAACCACACAGTAAAGCATATAGCGCATTGTGTTATGCATATCTCACTGGTATCATAACATAGTTAGGTAGGGATTTGCATCCTGCAATTGCTGAGTGTGTGTGTAATATTGGCTTTGAGAGGAGTGACATTTTTGGAGACTGTGGAAATACATTAGGAGTGGTGAATACCTCTTTGCAAAGTGTGATGATGTCAGCATCCTACAAATACAGGATTGGAAATGAATGCTCACAGTTAAGCAAATAGTAAGTCATGTTGATGCGTATCTTACTAGTGTCATAGCATAGTTAGGTAGGGGTTTGAATCTTGTGAGTGTGTGTGTGTGAGATTGATTTTGAGAGGAGTGGCCTTTTTGGAGACTGTGGAAACACATTAGGAGTGGGGAATACCTCTTTGCCAAGTGTGATGATGTCAGCATCCTACAAATACAGCATTGGAAATAAATGCTCCCAGTGAAGTAAATAGCACATCGTGTTAATGCATATCTCACTAGTGTCATAAAATAGTTAAGTAGGGGTTTGAATCCTGTGAATGTGTGTGTGTATGAGATTGCCTTTGAGGGGAGTGGCCTTTTTGGAGACTGTGGAAACACATTAGGAGTGGTGAATACCTCTTTGCCAAGTGTGATGATGTCAGCATCCTACAAATACAGCATTGAAAATGAATGCTCCCAATAATGCAAATAGTGTGTTGTGTTAATGCATATCTTACTAGTGTCATAACATAGTTAGGTAGGGGTTTGAATCTTGTAAATGCTGAGTGTGAATGTGTGTGTGTAAAATTGCCTTTGGGAGGAGTGGCCTTTTTGGAGACTATGGAAACACATTAGGAGTGGTGAATACCTCTTTGCCAAGTGTTATGATGTCAGTATCCCACAAATACAGCAGTGGAGATTAAAACACCTAGTAAAGCATATAGCATGTCGTGTTAATGTGTATCTTACTAGCATCATGACATAGGTAGGGGTTTGAATCCTACAAATGCTGAGTGTGTGTGGGGGTGTAATCCTATGAAAGGAGTGGCCTTTTTTGAGAATGTGAAAACACATTGAAAGATGTGAATACCCCCTTTGCTGGTTTGATGATGTCAGTATCCCGCAAAAACAGCAGTGGAAATGAAAACACCCAGTAAAGCATATGGCGCATAGTGGTAATGCATATGTGTCTAGTACCATGACATAGGTAGGTAGGGTTTTGAATCCTGCAATTGTTGAGTGTGTGTGTGTGACACTGTTGAGCAAAGTGTTGTGTGTTTTGCTACTACTACTGTATGACATATCAGTAAAACAACAGTATGTGCATTGCACACTGCTGGTATCTGTGTGGCAAATACACATATGTACATGTGACCTAAATTGGTAACTGTGTGGACAAGACATATATGTACATGTGACCTCATTCACATCATAGGTGTGAAGCCTGCTGTCAACACAACTACATCTGTCACCATTGACAGTTTTTGCTGCTGCTTTTTGGACTGTAGCTCACATATGTATGTATGTATGTATGTATGTGACAGGTCCAGCCACTGTAGTGAGCTGTGCCCTAGGTCATCTGAATCAAACACACACATGACAGTTGTTATACAATAGTGTGATTGTGGGTGTATGTCTGTGGCATATGACAGACATGCCCAAACACAACACAGTCTGTCAATAATGGCCATTAATGGTAGGTATACAACAACCCTGTGTATATGCATACAGACACCTTATTACTTACATGATACACTGAGGGACATCAGCATAGCTTTGGGGATGTGGATATCAAAGGACAGATGAAATCACATGTGGCTTTCTGTACACATCGGTACCCCTGTTACACATTGTGTGCTACTACCAATGTGGTACAATCAGAATACTATGTGTAGCAAATGTGGATGACTATGCTGTTGTTGGATCATAGCTTCACAACATGTGTTTGTCAACAGGTATGTGTCTGTATGATACCCTCATGGAAGATAGGTGTCTAATCCGGGCAATGCTTTGTAGGCCACTGTATGCATCCCCAGATGTGGATGTACATATCCCTAGTGTGTCTGCCTGTGCCTAGGATGGACACATGCCAAACAGGAGTGGTCACGGGAATGTGTGGTGGTCATTTCCACTGGTAACTGGTATAGTACAAAACCAGAAAGATTCTAATGCTACTGTGTATCCTACAGCTGTGTCAGTTGTCAAGACATCATGTAACAATTTGTTAAAATCAGGCTGTTGAGGTTATGTACACTACCAGAATGCTAACCATTGACCAATATCAACAGGATCACCCACAGCATAGTGTCATACCATGTCATGCACACATGTGTACCCAAGTTGTGACATATGTGTAGTGACATGCATATTGGACACCAATAGGAAATATGAAGTATTAACACTGTGTAGTACAGGGCATGTCACCCTTTATATGTGCCCACCATGCACATACATGCAAACAGTGCACCTCCACCATGTTCACAAATGTACACCTTGGAATCTGTACAGCACACATCATAGATGTTTCATCCACTCAACAACACATGCTGCCAGTACCACACACATCAGCCAACTGTCACATGTGAGGACAATCAATGTGTGGTATTAACACTGGTGTATACAAAACAAAATTCATAATCACTGCTGGGATGCATCATGCCTGCTCAGATACACCTACAAGGATATCATTACCCATTACTGTTCACAACATGCTAACATTGCTACACTGCTAGTAGGTCACCCTGTGCATCAGCACCATGTTATCCTGTTCCTGCATCAATGTCACAGATGACAGGAGGTGGCACAGTTTCATCATATGCACAAGGTGTGTGGTTGTTTTCTAGAGCCTGACAATGACCCAGCCAATCAATATGTATGTGTGTGTGTGTGTGTGTGTGTGTGTGTGTGTGTGAGGGACAACAGTACAGTATGGGTCAGTGTTGATGTGATGTGTGTGTGTATGTGTTAGCCCTACGTGTTGGTAGTATGTGTGTGTGTGTCTGCATGCACACAGTACCCCCTTGTGGCTGCCAATTATGGGAGTTTGTGGAACAGCCACAGACTGTACCTGCCAGGCTGTACAGATCACTGTCTCCCGCCATGGACACAGTTCCTGTGCCTGCCAGGGGTGACACAGACTGTATCGGGTACTAAGCCAGACTGAGTACTATCATCAGAGGCAGAGGGATGTTGACTGGACCCATGTCCCTGCTGGGACTGGCCAGAACCACGTGCACGTGGTCATCTCGGATGGTATACTGACAGCCCAGCCACAACATTGCTGGGGCTGGTACTGGCACTACGGGAGCAGCTGGCACTTGGTTGTCATCCACGTCGGCTGCCAGCTGAGGATGTTGCTGGCATACATCCACGTCGACGTCCCAGCCATCCTACACTGTCCTGGCACATGGACATCACATTGCGGAGGACATCTAGTGTCTCCCCCCCAATGCCTTTCAATGACATTGGTGTAATTGCAGATGGCACCAGCAAGGTCATGGATACTGTCATTGATCACAGTGTTATGAGCCCTCTGCGCCCTTAGTCCCTGCCTGGTGTACCGTTCCATACGTGCCTGTGCTTGCATCACAGCCCGGAACATACCTGAGGTTGTGAGACCTGTGCGGGCACGCCTGTCAGGGGCATTACGCCCAGAAATGCTCCCACGAGAACCTCTAGACATATGCCTATGTGGTACCATTCTGTGTGTCTGGGCATGGCTGCTGTGTGGGGTTGCATGTGCCATGGATACCACACTTTCCTGGTCAATGCCTACTGCATGCTGTTCCTCACCTAAGGCCATTGGTGTTGAGAGATGTAATGGCAGAACGTATGTGCGCATAGATGGGGTGGAAAGCTGTGTATTGTCGATTGGTGGACCACCAACAGACCCTGTCAAACATACCTGTGCCACTACACATGTATCATCATGGTCACTATTAGTGGCAGTGACATCAGGTTCCCCGCTGCATGCATCCAACATTACCTCAGCACCTGTGAGAGGGAGACAGGAAGCACACTTTACCATCTGTACAGGATGTTCACACACATGCACACATGCACACATGCACACATGAACACATGCACACATGCACACATGAACACATGAACACATGCACACATGAACACATGAACACATGCACACATGCACACATGAGCATATGAACACATGCACCCATGAACACATGCACAAATGCACATATGCACACATGAACACATGAACACATGCACACATGCACACATGCACACAAGAACACATGCACACATGAGCACATGCACGCATGAACACATGCACACTAATACACTACACATTCAAGTTGACACACACACCAACAGCAATATGGAACGTAGTCGTTAGTGGTTGATGGTGGAGTACAGTATCACAATACGAAGAGTCCTCTCACACGTGTCAACATGCAGGATGTGTGTTGCTCGACAGCATGCAGTGCGAGTGTAGAGAGTCCTTGTAGTTAACAGTATACATGTCATTGATGCATGTGTGTTGTTCCCTGATTGCCCTCACCCTGGTAGACAATGTGTACATGGACACAACATTGCACTGCAAGTCTGAAACACTTTCCATTGTCATGTGCACCATCACTCATAGGTATACAAACCATGTCCAGATGCATACAACTGTCAAGTGTCTAACGATGAATGCTATGTGTAGTACTGCAGGTACTGTAACTGGATGTAGTGTAGTACCATGATCCATCATCAGGCAGCATCATGTGGTCACTCAAGGACACTGTTGCATGTCACACTGGCAACTATCTTACTGTACCTGACCTGTACCACTTAGGCTACATTAAACAGTTCACAGACAGTCATTGCATGGGCATGTCAGGTGTTTAATAGGGAACATTGCCTAACATGACTGTGTTGTGTGTTGACGCATGTCACACTGCCCCATGATAGGGCTCTACCCCCAGGTATAGTATGTGTGCTGTGTTGAAGACATATGGGATACTGGAGTACGACCTTACAGCAGGTGTCTACATATGCCATGTGTATCATATTAACACATACTGCATATGACAAAGTGGTGTATGTTGTGTGCATGTGTATTGACATTGCCTTTACAATGTCCACTACAGTGTACCCCACTTGTTTGTGATGCTCTGTGTGTTGCATTGTATGAGTCAGCTACTCATGTCATTGTGAAGTGCATAGTCACACAGAGAACATGCAGAGCATGCACTATGCGTAGGTGTTTAACATGTGTATATGGCCTACAACTCTCCTATGACATGCAGATGTTATATGCTAAATTGACTGTAGCCCACTCACCAGCATGGGTCTCCTGTCTTGCTATCACACCAGAGGGACCTGCAAGGATATGAGACAGTATGTCAGTGTCAACAACTATGGCATTGCTGTTGTGAGTCTGCAATTATACAGTAGTACATGGGGTGACAGTCACATACATACAGATAATGTCCCTAATTATCAGTATTGCATGACACCAGGCACCACATATTCTGCATAAACAGTACACATCTGATTAATGCATATTATAGCACTTTGGATAACAGTGGTCTACGGATATGCCATGTTACCTGCATGCTCGTTGTCGCTGTGCTTGGTGTCTCTGGCCTCCATGATGACACAGGTTTGTTGTAATGATTGGCCAGGAGCCACCATGCTGAGGAGCAGCTCTTCCACTCTGGTGAGGGGGGGATGTGTGGCAGCACCACCACCTGTGGCAAGCTGTTGTCTGTGGACATCGGAGGCATGCTGCCGGACATGTCTGGTTAAATCACTGCAGTGATGGCGTACCTGCTCATAAGTCCAGTTATGCATGCCTACATCATTCACCCAATGGACAACATCCTGCCACAGTGCAGTGCGACCATGCTGGTCCTGGCAGGATCTTGAAAACAGTAGATTATAATGTTGGATGAGTGCATCTCTGATAACATCCTCCTCCTCAGGGGTATAGGATGGCTTTCGGTTATGTGCCATAACACTGGAAGACAATTAAACAGTAATTGTGAAAAAGACATGTTGCACACTCAACATTCTAATGTACAGACATCATTGAAATGCCATATGTAGCAACCTATTGGCTGTCAGCAGATACACACTTTTAATAACACATATGACTGCTAAGACCATAACTGCCTGACAGTGCCTGGCACATGCTAAATACAAAGCCATGTTCTGCACAGCCACAAAGTGAAACCAGTATGTAGGACAATACAACAGTACATGACACGTAGTATGTGACACAATGCAACACCTAGCCACAGGAGGTGTATATGAAGCTAATACATACAAATAAAAGAGTTGTAGTACAATGCACCGAATACCTTCGGATCCACCAATGAGCGCTGTTAAGTCCAGTAACCACAACGTAAGGTGCTTCAGATATGATGTTTAATCCACATAACGCCAAAATACAAAAAAACAGACATACACAACCTCCCAGTACTGTAGTTGTACAAGAATAAAATTATTCAAGTACAAAACAAGAACAAACTTTTCAAAAGTACGTGGCACCGGAGGACAAACAAAAAGACGCCAGTATAGATAAAACAGTTTAGCGCTTTCAACCAAATGATACTGGTCTTCTTCAGAACTGAAAATGTAAACAACCAACCAGTTTAAAAAGATTCTTTGGCGCCAAAAAAATGTTACACCTTAAAGGTACAAAGTTACCCATTAAATCGCTGTACCCACTTGTTTTGTATTTCTGTATCTACTGCTTTTTGATAAAACTAAAGATATTAACCTATATACAATTAAATGTAATGTAATGTGAGTTAAAAAAATGATAAATACAAAAAATGCAGAAAAATACATAGACCTAATCACCGCATCTAATGTATAAACCGTAATGTGTCGCCCCTGACTATAACAAATACATAATTAGTAACTGCCATAATGTTATCAAAATATACTAGATAGTCAGTGGGTGTACAGACTCATTAAGAATACAAACCATTGTGATAGCCAACCGAAGTTGGCAATGTGCAAAAAATATAATAATATGTATTAAAAAGTATGTATAAAGAGTATATTGTTGTCCCTACTCAGCGTTGTCGTAGATCTAGTAAGAAAACTACATGTGTTCACTACAAACGTTGCTTGAGGCTTATAATTAAATATTAAATAGTATTGATTTAAGAAATATATGAAATATATGTCTGGTAATTAATTAATAATGTTGTAATTGATGTATGTAGACTAATAATATATAAATAAAAAGATATGATATATTTATAAATTAATATATAGACTGTATGAAATTCTATTTGTATAAAGTATACAAACTATGTAAAATTACTCTACCCTAGTGTTACACAAAATATATAATATATAAAATACTAGAATTAATGTTAACATTTTTTTTTTTTTTTTTTTTTGACAGTGATGAACAATATAAATTAAAAATTGTCAACGCAACTTAATGTACGTTTTAAAAATGGTTGAAAACACCATAAATGACTCATATACAAAAGAGTAAAAAATTGTTGTAAAAATACTGTTGTAAAAGTAGTATTATAAAAATATGCATATTGAAGGTTAATAAACATAGCTGAATCCTAAAACATGTTGTATATATAGCTATGTATAACTAGAAATTATATGAGAAGGGGACTAATTGTGTAAATAAAAATAAAAATGTAAACAAGGAAGAATGTTTTGGTATTGTACTTCCTATATAAAACAATGGAATAATATAACGGTGACTTAAACCACATAAACTATGTCCAAAATTAGTACCTAAACTATAACAGTAAACTTTTCATTGATATACTATCATTTAGTCCTGGTGGACTGGTGGCATCCAAATATATTTGCCACCAAGTTTCTCTAAATGCAAGTAAACCCCTAAAGTCACCACCCCTAGGATTGTTGCAGATTTCTTCTAATATTGCAAATTTAAATGTATGTTCAATTCCAGATGAAGCAACATGTCTGTACAAGGCATTAGTAGTGTCCCTGGTCTTAATACTATATAAATGATTGTATATACGTTTTTTCTAACTACGTTCGGTCCTTCCCACATAAAATGCCGTACAGGTGTCACACATAGCTAAATAGATAACTTGTTTAGTATTACAATTTCCTTTCTTACATAAAATTGTACTTCTATGTCCATTCTGGAGTAAAATTTTTTCATCACGGTACATATATTTGCAATAATTGCAGAAACCACACTTTCTACTACCTATATTGTAACTGTTGTTCCTGCTATCATCTTTATGATATTCTAATAATTTTTTTCATTTATATAGTATTAAGACCAGGGACACTACTAATGTCTTGTACAGACATGTTTCTTCATCTGGAATTGAACATACATTTAAATTTGCAATATTAGAAGAAATCTGCAACAATCCTAGGGGTGGTGACTTTAGGGGTTTACTTGCATTTAGAGAAACTTGGTGACAAATATATTTTGGATGCCACCAGTCCACCAGGACTAAATGATAGTATATCAATGAAAAGTTTACTGTTATAGTTTAGGTACTAATTTTGGACATAGTTTATGTGGTTTAAGTCACCGTTATATTATTCCATTGTTTTATATAGGACGTACAATACCAAAACATTCTTCCTTGTTTACATTTTTATTTTTATTTACACAATTAGTCCCCTTCTCATATAATTTCTAGTAATACATAGCTATATATACAACATGTTTTAGGATTCAGCTATGTTTATTAACCTTCAATATGCATATTTTTATAATAATACTTTTACAACAGTATTTTTACAACAATTTTTAACTCTTTTGTATATGAGTCATTTATGGTGTTTTCAACCATTTTTAAAACGTACATTAAGTTGTGTTGACAATTTTTAATTTATATTGTTCATCACTGTCAAAAAAAAAAAAAAAAATTTTAACATTAATTCTAGTATTTTATATATTATATATTTTGTGTAACACTAGGGTAGAGTAATTTTACATAGTTTGTATACTTTATACAAATAGAATTTCATACAGTCTATATATTAATTTATAAATATATCATATCTTTTTATTTATATATTATTAGTCTACATACATCAATTACAACATTATTAATTAATTACCAGACATATATTTCATATATTTCTTAGATCAATACTATTTAATATTTAATTATAAGCCTCAAGCAACTTTGTAGTGAACACATGTAGTTTTCTTACTAGATCTACGACAACGCTGAGTAGGGACAACAATATACTCTTTATACATACTTTTTAATACATATTATTATATTTTTTGCACATTGCCAACTTCGGTTGGCTATCACAACGGTTTGTATTCTTAATGAGTCTGTACACCCACTGACTATCTAGTATATTTTGATAACATTATGGCAGTTACTAATTATGTATTTGTTATAGTCAGGGGTGACACATTACGGTTTATACATTAGATGCGGTGATTAGGTCTATGTATTTTTCTGCATTTTTTGTATTTATCATGTTTTTAACTCACATTACATTACATTTAATTGTATATAGGTTAATATCTTTAGTTTTATCAAAAAGCAGTAGATACAGAAATACAAAACAAGTGGGTACAGCGATTTAATGGGTAACTTTGTACCTTTAAGGTGTAACATTTTTTTGGCGCCAAAGAATCTATTTAAACTGGTTGGTTGTTTACATTTTCAGTTCTGAAGAAGACCAGTATCATTTGGTTGAAAGCACTAAACTGTTTTATCTATATTGGCGTCTTTTTGTTTGTCCTCTGGTGCCACGTACTTTTGACAAGTTTGTTCTTGTTTTGTACTTGAATAATTTTATTCTTGTACAACTACAGTACTGGGAGGTTGTGTATGTCTGTTTTTTTGTATTTTGGCGTTGATTAAACATCGTATCTGAAGCACCTTACGTTGTGGTTACTGGACTTAACAGTGCTCATTGGTGGATCCGAAGGTATTCGAAGCTAATAACATTTGTCATCCATTTAAATCTATGTACAGTACTGTTACAGTACTAGGAGTACACCGCACTACTTGTTGATATCATACCCTTCAGTAACATATGTGCACATTCACCACTATAGGTGGCATACTGCTGTACTACACTATACATGTTGCTAGATACACACCTATATCCTGTGACACACGTACCACTGAGGACATGTTACAGGCATACCCACACACACACATCAGACATACCTACAAGACACAAGTGTATAGCAACCCAGATTACAATTACCTGTGTATCATACATTACTGTGCGTCAGCACAAACGTAACCACATGCCTGAGGTATGTGATGTGTGTGGACTACATGTAACAAACAAAAGTGTGTTACCAAGCCATGTGGATATAAACCACACTGTGCAGTTGAGGCATACAGCTTCACATAGTACTACAGTCCACATGTGACTTGTATTCACTAGTGTTAACAGTCAATAAGCATACATGTACTGCTTTAGCCTACAAAGGCACACTCCATTCGACAACATGGGACTACATCACAACGTATGCCATAGTGATTTTCAGCCCTGGCAATAGCATATGGACCTTTGGATGGGATTAGCGCTACAACACTACATACCATGGTATACACAGACTCCCAGTAGGCTATCACACATATACACATCATTGACAAATTCACATACACATTCTCCATCACACACAGTCAACCTCACATAGCATGTGTTGCAACAGGTACATGCGTGTGTGTATCATGTCCTAGGAAGCATAGACATATGGTACCCTGCACCACGACACACATATAATGTAGGTTCCTGTGCTCCTGTCATGCAGAGCCACAGAGGTGATTACCGGGTTGTATTTCCTATCTCACATGCAATCATCATGGTTATTGATGGCAACTGCTAATGAGGACCTTCATATGCTGTTGATAGGTGGTTGGTTCCACAGTATGGTATGTGTCTGTGATGATGATGTGCCAGTCAAGCATGTTCTGCTTTTTACATTACAAGGTGTTGGGCAGTAGAGTGTGTATCTTGTCTGGTGTTCCATCTGTTTACATGGAGCACATCCAACACCTGTGGGTTTGCCATAGCTTTGTATGTTGGGCAGGGTAGCCTCTGGGTAGGTGGTATGCGACACAGTGTACAATTGGTTTGGTAAGACAGTCAGCATAGGGCATCTGTTGGAATCCGGTAACACTCTTTGTCAGGTATGTGTCTGGCATCTACTGTTGCTGTGTATGTGTTCTGAGTTACATAGCAACAGGGACATTTTACTCTATGATGGATGTTATGACTGATGAGTGGAGTGGAACCCTGACCTCTGCTACCATGGATGACACACATTTACTGACGACATATGGACTGTACTAGGTTTACATGACTAGTGTGGCACAGTGATCATTATTAGGGACACTACTGTCCACCTGTGTCCCGTAGTCTCTTATCACATCTTCGGTGTTGAGTACACTACCACTTATGTGTTAGTTCATGGGTACAGGGCTTTTAACAACAGGGATGGCAATACATGTACAGCATTCAGCTGGGGCGTACATTTCAACATCCACTGGTGTACACATTGATAGGCATATCAGCACATATACAGTCCACCTTTCATGGTGGGTATATCAATAATGCTAAGGTTGAGGGGGATACAGTTATGTAATGATATTGCACAGTCTTGTGCAGAATGCATGGAAGGTGTTCTCAGCCCATATATGTTTAGCAGGACCCCATATCTGGGAGACTATATACCTAACAAAGCATATTCATGGCATTTGAACAACACATGTCATATGTCAGCACTGTATGCTGTCTTGTTTGGCACACACTACAACATACATAGATATATGCACATAACCTGCACCAACATATAAATTTCCACCTTTCACAAACAGTTGCAGTATGTCCCTTTCTCTATGCACATGTTCAGATGCTCAGAAATCAGACACACATGTATCTCGACATATGTGTGTGCCATACAGACACAAGGTCCACACTGTTGTAAGTCCATACACCTCACGGATGGCCTGTTGGGCCTTCCTATGGGTAGGACAGTTGTCACATGTGTGCATACAGTAATAGTACAAGGGTATACATAGCTGCAAATGATACATCACTATACTAGCCTGCAGTTGCCAATGCTAAGCTACACATTATGTGACTATCATGCACGTCTAACTCTGTGACATCCAAGTTTATCTAGGTGTTTGCAATACTCTCCAAAACTGCCATTAAACGCAGTACTGTACAGACCATAGATAACATGTTCAGATGTTTGACATGTACTGCTGACCTACAGCTGTCAAACTTATGTCCCACTGCACACAGCTACCCAACAATTTCTCCATGGTAATACTTATGCATGGCATCAGTGCATATATAGCTACTGCTACCACATATGCATGTATCAGAGGATCAACAGTACTAACCATAACCATCTACTACCTGCCAGTAACTACAAACTGTTACATACTTGTATGTCCCTTCTGGGTCCGTCTGTGTATGTTATTTATTTATTTTTTTCTTTTTGGGTACTGAAACATACTGTTTTTTTTTTTTTTCCCTGCTTGGCATTGTTGGCTATGTTCAACTTGCAATGTAATGAATGCATGTGGGGATAGCAAGTTCTATCTGCTTTTATAGGTATCTGCACATGTGCATGTGATGCCCTCTGCACCAGTTGTTGGCCAGCATTTGGTAAATGCATACAGCCTGCTGAGTGGTAATTGCAGTACTCACTGTCATAGCAACCCAATGCTATAAATTGCTAAGGTATGTAGGCGTAGCTCTTTCAGATATCCAGAGTGGTGCCCATGCTTGTTTGCTGTGGAGACTGTTGTGTAAGTCAGACGGTTGGTATATGTTTTAAAAATGAAGCTAGAGGTGTAGACAGTGATGTACATGTTGTACTCAGACCTGACTGTTGCCACTTCCAACACTAAGCTATCAGTGTAGACTTTTGCTCACCACTACAAATGCTTACACAACATTTATGTGACTATACTGGGAATATTAATGTACTGACTTCTGCAGGGTTATGTTTTTTACTGTTGACATTACCATAGGGTTCGCAGGACAACTGGACAGTTCCTGTACTGAGTATGCCTACGTACACTCTTGGTAGACCCTAAACATGCAAGTATCTTTTAATTGGGGGGGGGCTTACATACTGAGAGCATTATGCATTAATGTGTGAATACTATCTTACTGGACTTGCAGGATTGGTGTGCACCTGTGTGTTTATCAGGGCAGGTTGTCTGTCTGCATGGTTCCCACCTGTGAAGTTACCCAGTTGGTAGCCAGAGGTTACACTGTCATTCTTTGTCTGTGCAACTCACAGGTGTTTTCAGCACTGTTACAATGGAATTGTTATAGTCAGTTGCTACCAGTACATGGCTACATCCATTGGTATTTCTGTGTTATACTCCTACATAAGGGTATGCTTGGGGAGGGCCTAAGAAAGCTATTCGCAGAGTGTGTAACAACAGTATAGCCTATATGCCTGTGTGTTTGGGCCTCTGCCGGGCCTATGGAACAGTCACATACATCTTTGCATGGTGTCATGGATATGTAGTTGTATGTGAGGTACAGCTTACACATAATAGGAACAGTAGGTGTATACTTCAGTGAAGCAGTGCATATGGATTAGTACTCCTCTCATGACATACAAGCAGTGTCTACTGTAATTATTGTCAGTATTCATTGTGTAATAGCCCACCATTCTGACTGATGTCAGTACTTTTCTGTGGGAGTCTGAGGGACACAGCTAAAATATGGTTCACAATCAGGGATATCCCTGGAAAGTTGACTGAGTTAGGAGGTATGGCCTCGGCCCTACTCAGATATGCCAGTGTTTGTGCTGCTATGATACTGTGTGGGGGTTGTAAAGTGCCTCTGCAACATTATTTTTGATTGATTGGCTGCTTCTCACATCACACTCATGTCATGCAACCCCACAACAATTGCTGGTAAAGATCCACAGAACAGGCTTTGTGTTATGGCCTTCATATATTTCCTTTACATTCACTCATTGTAATAAATGATATATTTTTTGCAGCACAAAGTCATTGTATATCTGTTGTGGCTTAGTGGTACTTCATGCAGTCTTATGTGTCCAAGGTCTGGGGTTTGAGACTGACAAAGGTATTTTAATTTTGCTGCTGAGCAGAACAAGGGTCCTGACCTAGTGTGACTAAGGCACTTTTAAGCAATTGTAAGCGGGTTTGCATGATGCTTATTGATGCTTAGCTAAGCTCACACATGCGCACACTCGCTTAAACCCGCTTACTACTGCTTAAAAGTGCTTACTCCCGCTAACCCCTGTGCTAATTTCTTTGAAAGAAAAGAAAATGGGGAGATAGGAAAGTGGTGAGAAAGGGGGCACAAAGAGGGAAAGACAGTAGGAAAACAAGCTCTGGATGTGCAGGATGGGTGTAGGGAAGGTCCATAGTGGCCCATTTCTTTACCAGCAACAGCTGTGCATATGTTACAAATTTGGAGAGAAATTTGAAACCTTCCACCCCTGAGAGAGGGGTGAGGAAAACTTAGTTTGTTGTACTGCCAATTAGAATTATCAGTGTACATGTCCAATGGACATGTGTGCAAAATGGGCAGCTATGTATGGGGCATAATGTTTTTTCGGGTACAGATTGCCCCTTTTTTTTTTTTTTTCAGGGGAGAGTGGAAATTGAGGTAGAGGAAGTAGATATATTTGGGGAGGTAGGTTGGGTAGGTAAGCAGACAAGACAAACAAGACACATACAGGGGCGGAGTATGACACATGGGGTGGGTGAACACAATTGACGGGGATGGATGTTTGGAAATCACAAGCTCATGAGCCCACAGATGGTAACAGTGGGACTGAGACCCCCACCCATGGGCAGTCACCACTGGACCTTCCCAGACCCGAGGATTGCTGTGCTGGGGGCTGCGTAGGAGGGGCAGTCTCACCCGTGAGTTGCACCACTCTTGCCTCAAGCTGGCATAGGGGATCAGCGACTAAACGCTGGATCTCCCTATGCACCACAACCCAGACCCTTCGGAGGGTGACAGGAGGCCCCTCTCCACCCACGCTTGCAGGGGGGCGAGCCCCATCCCCTACAGTGCTTCCACCTGAAGGTGGCAAAGGACCTATGGAGGAGGGTGGCCTGGGCTGGGCACCAGACCTGCTGGTGCCAGGTGCAACTGCCAGCTGAGGAGTGACAGGTGGGTCCGCTGGGACCGGCCTTCCCATACGTTCTGTGATTAGGTGTGTTTAATTACAACATAGACAACAGTGTTCCAAGTTAGTTGTAACAGCATGCCATAATATTCCCATTAACCCAACACACCAGGGTTACAACAGTTGAACAGCAAGCATAACACATGCATGTATTGAACAACAGTGGACATTACAACAGCATGCAGGGATTATGGGTGGCGACAGGCCACCAAGATTGCGGTGTCTTAACAGAGGACATTCATCAAAGTAAGCACAGATTTTATATAACAATAAGACATATGTCCCAACAAATGTTATGAGATTAGACATACCCATTGAGGTGTGGAATTGCATTGTTTATGCACATGGAGTAGGGTGTAAAAAGAAACCTTCATTAACATCTTATTAGTACTTTAACTGTAAACTACATTCCTGTTGACTGCAGGTGTATATCCCCTACATGTATTCTTACACTAGGCAACATGCATTTGATTGCGTTATGGATTTTGCTACTTCATTATATACCTGGCCTATATCTGACACAGTAACTGTCCAGGATGCAGATGCTACTGCTACATACTTGTATTAAATTGACTTGTTTATGTATCTGCACATCTGGATGTATTCACATGCCTTTTTCACTTGTTCATATGTTCATAGGTTCATAGGTTCATATTAGGCTATCTGCCCTAGGGCATTTACAAGCCTAGCCAAAGTGTGTTTGGCTTTCGCCACCCATTTTAAAATGAATTTTGCTATGCCCTTTTTCGAGGTTAGTATATTGTGCATCTGTCTAACAGTGACACAGAAGTGATACCCGGAGTAAATCTATGATCTCCCATCCACTCATCAAGATTCCTCTTGAAGAGAGTCAATGAGGGACTCTGCCTAACCTGGACTGGAATTTTATTCCAGAGTGAAGGGAGCCTCTGGGTTATTAATCTGTCCCTCCAGCATGTCCTATTTATTTCAGTGCTGAGCTTGTTTTCTACACAACCCTACTTTTCAGGTAACACACTAACATTTCTGGGGAACACCTTGACAGGCTACTCGTGTGCCAGATTTACCTATGCATATCAGCCATTTCACAACTGTTGAGGACTGTTACATACTTCACAGCTACTGGCACTTCCTTCATCCACTTTATATGGGACTGCACTACTGGGGGTTGTCAGCACTTAATACAACAGTAACATTTCTTCACTGCAAGGGTACAACAACATTTATGAGTAACTGGCACATACACACTGCAAGTATTATACCTTTCTTATTTACATTAAAACTCTTTTCTACAGGCTCTCTCCTTTATTTGACATTACACTGCATACATTAGACCTATTCAGGACATGTTATACCTTTATTGATAGGTTACAAGACTGTTTTTCAGGCTCACTCACTTTTTATCTATGACAGTGCATGCAGAGATAGTATTCCAGACATGTTTTGCTTTATTCATGGGTTACTACACTCTATTCCTGGCTATCTGACTTATGATATGTAACAGTACATGCAGAGGATTTATTCAGGGAATGAATGTTTTATGCTTCACAGCTACTGCCACTTCCTTCATCCACTTCCTATGGGACGGCACAACTGTGGGTTGACAGCACCTAATACAACAGTACTATTTTTTATTGCAAGGGTACAACAACATTTCAAAGTAAGTGACACAGACACACTCCAAGTTTTATACCTTTATTAATTACATTGAAAACTCTTTTCTACAGGCTCTCTCCTTTACTTGTTATTACAGTGCATACGGAAGACATATTTAGGACATATTATACCTTTCTTGATAGGTTACAACACTCTTTTTCAGGCCTGCTCACTTATATGTTATGACAGTACATGCAGGGATAGTATTCTAGAATTATTTTACCTTGATTGGTGGGTTAATACACTCTATTTCTGGCTCACTGACGTTTGTTATATAAGAGTACATGCAGAGGATTTAATCAGGACATTTTTATTGCTGTATTATTGGGCTGAAACACTTTTGTCATGCTCACTCACATATATCATGTAACAATACATGCAGAATATTTACTAACCTGCCTGGTGGTGCAGCCTTAGCAGCCTATCTGCATAGGCTTGCTGATTCATAGTACGAGCACCTGCAGCTGTGGAGTAAATAAAGGGATATTGAGACATACCTATCCATTATTTACACTATATTAGCTTGTCTTACATACTGCATTCCATGGCTACCTACTTAGTAGTGGGGCATCACGCATTTGACGGGTCTCCTGGATCCACTGTTCAGAAGGTCCTGCTTCTGCCTCTTCAGGTCAGCATGGTGGTGATGGACCTGCTCACCAGTCCGAGGGACGCCTGTGGCACTGGTGAGTTCATGAGCCAACCGGTTCCAAGCCTCTGCCTTATACTCCGTTCCTTGGAACTGGCCCTGCAGGAGTCGAGTCTCATGCCAATGGAATAGGAGCCAAACCATATATCTTGACTCCTCGATGCCCCAGCGTTGCGCTCGAAAGCGTTTAGCCTCTCCAGCACCAGACATTCTAACTGCAGATGGGAGCTACAATCAGTTATGGCGAGTATTCCCGCCTATGCAGCTTAAATATGCCTCATTTCCCGCATTTTTCTGTGATTGACCATTTTTGAATATTCTCGGCTGACTGCAGACCTGCTTAGCAATGGTTAATCAAACATTTATTGCTATATATATGTTAACAGTGGAAGTTTATCCTAAGCTGTCATGGATTAGTGGTTCGGTACTTTGATTATGGTGCAGAGTGTCCTGGGTTCAAACCTTATCATTGCTTTTCATTTTACTACTGCCCAGACAGGTTAGGGGGTGTGGCTGTGTTTAAGCAACTTTGCTCTACATTGCTCCATGTTGCCCAACGGTGCGCTGGTTGGCGCGATGCACACATCTGCACAAACCGATTGCGCTGGGTACAGCGTTATTTAACTATCGGCAACTATTTTACGCTGGGTAAAGCACGATTTAGCTATGGGTAACTACATTGCGCTGTGTAAAGTGCAAGTTAGCTATGGACAACTATATTGTGCTGGGTGAAGCGTTGCTTAACTGTGGCCAATTATATGTCATGTTCCTTTATAAATATACATTTTGTTCACTGATACATAAGCCATTTGAATGCTTTTTAGTACAAGTTTCATCATATAGGTCAAGGATTATTTCATATACTAATTTGGAACAGAAAATAGGAAGGGGAGTGGTGGGACTCAAACCATGAATACCTCCTCTTTGTGCGAATGCTTTACAACTAAGCTATTACTATTTGGCATAATTTGCATAAACATTCCTTATTATGCTCTTCCATGTCGAGATTGCTAACTGCAGCTAAGCAATGGGCACACCCGTGCACACATGCGCAAATACGGACAGCTATATTGGGAATTAGAAAAAAAATAATGTTTTACTTTTTATAACTGTACTGGTGTTTACAATGTCAGGGAGTGTGGTGTTGGGTACATGGACATTTGAGCGGACTCGCTCTTGTGCATTGACATTTTGTTTTTTAACACACTTGCAGGGGAGTAGACCTTTACACTGCTTGGCAGTCGGACATGCCTCCTGCTTGCCTGCACGGTCCGTGTTGGACTTGGGGTTGAGTCAGCATGCCCTCATGAATATCCATGGCATGGTGACATCATACCGTTCAACTGCAGCCTCCGAGTAAGACTTATTTAGTCTTACATGGAGGATTCGTGAATTTGGGGGAAGGTTATATCAGGAGAATCGAACAGTGCTTTACAATTTTGTCGATTTATTTATTTATTTTATTTTACATTTGTTGACCGGGCTAGTCTGGCTGGATACATGTCCATTTTCAGCAGAGGCCCGAGGAGAAAAGCTCCACTAAATACTAAGTACATTACATAAAAAAGCAAAAAAATCATTACTCTAAGAAATAGCAAAAATTGGAAGTCATAACAACACACAGAATGAAAAGATAAGTCCCAAGAGAAACAAGTTTACAATATGCAATTCATTACATGTTAGCAAATGTATGTAAAATGTACATACTTAAATCTGAACAGTAAAAGGAGGAGAAATGAAACAGGTAGAGATGAGAAGAGTGAAGGAGAAATAGAGTACGAGAAAATGGTTAGTCAGGTGTACTGCAGGAACAAAGCCAATGATTTTGGTAGTACAGTTTAATTTTCTGTTTGAATTGTGGCAGGGATGTAGTCAGAGTTATGTCACTAGGTAAGAGATTCCAACTTCTACCTATAGTGTTAGTGAATAGAGAACCACTTGCTGTATTGTTTACCTTTATTGATTTTGTCATGAGTTTACTAGAGGAGCGAAGTGAGTTAAGATTGTTGTAAGGGATTAGAAGTTGAGAGAGTATTGGGGTGTTGTCAGGTAGGTGTAATATGTTGTGGGCTATAGTGAGTTGAGGAATTATAAGGTAGTTTTGAAATTTGAGCCAGTCAAGTTGTTTTAGGTTTATACAATGATGGGTCCTAAAGGGTTTACTAGTGGCGAAGCGAGCTATGTTGTTATAGCAAGTTGCAAGTTTGTTAAGATTGATTTTCTTAAGGTTTGTATAAATGAGGGAAGCATATAAGAGAGTAGATAAGAGATGAGATTGTGCAATTTTGGTTCTAGTTGCTGGGGTTAGAAAAGGTTTGATACGATATAGGGATCCAATTTTTTTGTTAACAATCTTGATGGTGTTGTTAATGTGCTGATTGAAGGAGAGATTATTGTCAATAGTTATTCCTAAGAGTTTAGTAGTTGGATCAGGTGAGATGATAGTGCCATTATTTGAGGAAATGTTAAAGTTTAAAGGGGGGGACCGAGTGGTGGGGGAGAAGAGGAGGAGTTTTGTTTTTTTGGCATTTAGTAGGAGAACCCGTCTAGAAAACCAAGTTTCTACTGTGTTAAAGGTATTTTGGGTCAATGAGCTCAGTTCAGTAGAGGAAGGTGCTGAGCAGATAAGGGTAGAATCATCTGCATATTGTATGCAGGTTGCTTGAGGGATAGCAGTCTGAAGATCGTTAATAAAGAGGGAGAACAGTAGTGGACCAAGAATGGAGCCCTGGGGAACTCCGATGGAAATGGGCAAGAGTGATGAGATATGGTTTTCCCATATTACTGCTTGTTGTCTGTTGTTAAGATAAGATTTAAACCAATTAGTGGCTAGTTTATCACAAGAGAGAGATTCAAGAATGTTAATTAAGAGAGAGTGGTTGACCATGTCGAAAGCTTTAGAGAGATCAATGAAAAGAGCGGAAGAGAGAGTATTGTTTCGATTTTTGTTGATAGTATCTACAAAGGATAGAAGGGCAGTGGTGGTACTGTGGTGGGGTCTGAAACCATGCTGGCAGTTTGCTATTATGCTGTGAAGAGAGAGATAGTGTACAAGTTGCTGATGAATACATTTTTCCATGATTTTTGCTAGGGGTGAGAGAAGGGCAATTGGTCTAAAGTTGGAAAGGTCAAGGGAGTTACCACCTTTATGCAGTGAGATAATATAGGAGACTTTCCAGATATCAGGGATGTTTCCTTCTTGGATAGTTCTGTTGATAAGTAAGGATATATGATAAGCAATTTATTTGGCAGCTTTCTGAAGGAAAAGAGAAGGGAGCTTGTCAGCAGAAGGGGTACAGGGTTTCAGTTTGTGAATGAGGTTGTAGATGAAAGAGGTAGATATAGGTTTTAGAGAGAAGTTGAAGGAGGAGGTAGTTATGTTAGTTGGAATATGAGAGTTGTTAGAGTTCATTTGTTTGGCTAGGGATTGAATAGTTTCAGAGAAAAAAGAGTTGAAAGCATTAGCAGTCTGGAGAGGGGTTTCTGGGTCAGCATTTAGAGGGGAAGGAGTTTTAGCAATTCCTGGGGAAATAAGTCTATTTACTGATGACCAGAACTGTTTAGAGTTGTTAATATGAGTTTCCTGAAGTTTACAGTAGAAGTTTTTCTTGTCAGAGATTATAGATTTTTTCGCTAGATTTCTAAGCTGGCGGAAATTAACTAAATCAGGGTTTTGTCTATTGCATCTCCATTTTGTCCATGCTTTGTTTCTAGCATGCATGAGTATTTTAGTATTGTTGGTCAGCCATGGGGCAGATTTGGTCTTTACTCTAATGGAGCGTTCTGGAGCATGTGTATCAAGTATGGATAAGAATGTAGTATTAAAGAATAATACTGCCTCCTCCAGGGGAAGTGATTTTAAGCAATTCCATTTACATGCTCTCAGTTCAGCTTTAAAAAGGTCTATGTTAAAATGCTTGACAGATCGAATTAGCCTTGTATTTGGGAGGTTGACATATTCTGATTTTTGTCTAGTAATGTAGGTTAGGCAGTGGTCGCTGATGTCGTCTGGCATAGTACCTACTTTATACTGTTTGTTAACTTTATTTGTGAGTATCCAGTCTAATATACTCTCTTTCTTACTGGGCTTATTGACTCTTGTAGTTGAGGTAATAGTTTGGGAGAAACCATGTAGGTTAATATGAGAGGAGGGATTGTCAGCATTAATAGTGTTCCAGTCTATGTTAACATCGCCAAGAATTATGGTTTCTTGGGGGTAGGTGGTAGAAACCCAGCTTAGAGCCAAAGAAGAGAGGATGAGTGGAAAACAATCAGTAAGATGCTGATAGTAAAGGTAAGTAATCCAAGGACATAGAGGAATGCTTGGAGAGTAGGGACTAAGTGGGGCAAGGCTGAGAATATCAGAGAAAGGAAAAGGGTGGAAATTACACAAAAGGCTAGCAGATAGTGTGAAATATAGGAATTAGTATGTAGAAAAAAAAAAGTTTGCATGGATAAGCAATTCTAGTAGTAGGGAGCCACCTAGTGGACTCAGCAGGTAATTGCTACCAGGACTACTGATAGGGCTAGTGGATGTGGGGTGGGTCAGGTAAATGGAGTTACTAATGGTTGCTGGTGGTCAAGGGGAAGGGAGAAGCTAGGGTCGGCTGCTGGCAGATCTTGCTTTGTGATTAACAATAGCTGAGGGTTAGAAAAGCTTACAAAATGTTGTGAAACCTGGAAGAGCTGTAGGACGTACTTTCTTGCTTCTTTATAGGAGGAGGCTTTTTTAAAATTGTATAGTTTTGGTCCCTAGGTAGGGTATGTGGCAGGAGACTTAGGTAGGGTACTCAATCCCAGACCTACAGGTGGTCACTAGGCAGAAGAGTTTCTTGCGTCTTTATAGGAGGAGGCTTTTCCAAAATTGTATAGTTTTGGTCCCTAGGTAGGGTATGTGGCAGGAGACTTAGGTAGGGTACTCAATCCCAGACCTACAGGTGGTCACTAGGCAGAAGAGTTTCTTGCGTCTTTATAGGAGGAGGCTTTTCCAAAATTGTATAGTTTTGGTCCCTAGGTAGGGTATGTGGCACGAGACTTAGGTAGGGTACTCAATCCCAGACCTACAGGTGGTCACTAGGCAGAAGAGTTTCTTGCATCTTTATAGGAGGAGGCTTTTCCAAAATTGTATAGTTTTGGTCCCTAGGTAGGGTATGTGGCACAAGACTTAGGTAGTAACTCAATCCCAGACCTACAGGTGGTCACAAGGCAGAAGAGCTGGAAGAGCTGTAGGATGTACTTTCTTGCGTCTTTACAGGAGGAGGCTTTTCCAAAATTGTATAGTTTTGGTCCCTAGGTAGGGTATGTGGCAGGAGACTTAGGTAGGGTACTCAATCCCAGACCTACAGGTGGTCACTAGGCAGAAGAGCTGGAAGAGCTGTAGAACGTACTTTCTTGCGTCTTTATAGGAGGAGGCTTTTCCAAAATTGTATAGTTTTGGTCCCTAGGTAGGGTATGTGGCAGGAGACTTAGGTAGGGTACTCAATCCCAGACCTACAGGTGGTCACTAGGCAGAAGAGTTTCTTGCGTCTTTATAGGAGGAGGCTTTTCCAAAATTGTATAGTTTTGGTCCCTAGGTAGGGTATGTGGCAGGAGACTTAGGTAGGGTACTCAATCCCAGACCTACATGTGGTCACTAGGCAGACGAGCTGGAAGAGCTGTAGGACGTACTTTCTTGCGTCTTTATAGGAGGAGGCTTTTCCAAAATTGTATAGTTTTGGTCCCTAGGTAGGGTATGTGGCAGGAGACTTAGGTAGGGTACTCAATCCCAGACCTACAGGTGGTCACTAGGCAGAAGAGTTTCTTGCGTCTTTATAGGAGGAGGCTTTTCCAAAATTGTATAGTTTTGGTCCCTAGGTAGGGTATGTGGCAGGAGACTTAGGTAGGGTACTCAATCCCAGACCTACAGGTGGTCACTAGGCAGAAGAGTTTCTTGCGTCTTTATAGGAGGAGGCTTTTCCAAAATTGTATAGTTTTGGTCCCTAGGTAGGGTATGTGGCAGGAGACTTAGGTAGGGTACTCAATCCCAGACCTACAGGTGGTCACTAGGCAGAAGAGTTTCTTGCGTCTTTATAGGAGGAGGCTTTTCCAAAATTGTATAGTTTTGGTCCCTAGGTAGGGTATGTGGCAGGAGACTTAGGTAGGTTACTCAATCCCAGACCTACAGGTGGTCACTAGGCAGAAGAGCTGGAAGAGCTGTAGGACGTACTTTCTTGCATCTTTATAGGAGGAGGCTTTTCCAAAATTGTATAGTTTTGGTCCCTAGGTAGGGTATGTGGCAGGAGACTTAGGTAGGGTACTCAATCCCAGACCTACAGGTGGTCACTAGGCAGAAGAGCTGAAAGAGCTGTAGGACGTACTTTCTTGCGTCTTTATAGGAGGAGGCTTTTCCAAAATTGTATAGTTTTGGTCCCTAGGTAGGGTATGTGGCAGGAGACTTAGGTAGGTTACTCAATCCCAGACCTACAGGTGGTCACTAGGCAGAAGAGCTGGAAGAGCTGTAGGACATACTTTCTTGCGTCTTTATAGGAGGAGGCTTTTCCAAAATTGTATAGTTTTGGTCCCTAGGTAGGGTATGTGGCAGGAGACTTAGATAGGGTACTCAATCCCAGACCTACAGGTGGTCACTATGCAGAAGAGTTTCTTGCGTCTTTATAGGAGAAGGCTTTTCCAAAATTGTATAGTTTTGGTCCCTAGGTAGGGTATGTGGCAGGAGACTTAGGTAGGGTACTCAATCCCAGACCTACAGGTGGTCACTAGGCAGAAGAGCTGGAAGAGCTGTACTTTCTTGCGTCTTTATAGGAGGAGGCTTTTCCAAAATTGTATAGTTTTGGTCCCTAGGTAGGGTATGTGGCAGGAGACTTAGGTAGGGTACTCAATCCCAGACCTACAGGTGGTCACTAGGCAGAAGAGTTTCTTGCATCTTTATAGGAGGAGGCTTTTCCAAAATTGTATAGTTTTGGTCCCTAGGTAGGGTATGTGGCAGGAGACTTAGGTAGGGTACTCAATCCCAGACCTACAGGTGGTCACTAGGCAGAAGAGTTTCTTGCGTCTTTATAGGAGGAGGCTTTTCCAAAATTGTATAGTTTTGGTCCCTAGGTAGGGTATGTGGCAGGAGACTTAGGTAGGGTACTCAATCCCAGACCTACAGGTGGTCACTAGGCAGAAGAGCTGGAAGAGCTGTAGGACGTACTTTCTTGCGTCTTTATAGGAGGAGGCTTTTCCAAAATTGTATAGTTTTGGTCCCTAGGTAGGGTATGTGGCAGGAGACTTAGGTAGGGTACTCAATCCCAGACCTACAGGTGGTCACTAGGCAGAAGAGTTTCTTGCGTCTTTATAGGAGGAGGCTTTTCCAAAATTGTATAGTTTTGGTCCCTAGGTAGGGTATGTGGCAGGAGACTTAGGTAGGGTACTCAATCCCAGACCTACAGGTGGTCACTAGGCAGAAGAGCTGTAGGACGTACTTTCTTGCGTCTTTATAGGAGGAGGCTTTTCCAAAATTGTATAGTTTTGGTCCCTAGGTAGGGTATGTGGCAGGAGACTTAGGTAGGGTACTCAATCCCAGACCTACAGGTGGTCACTAGGCAGAAGAGTTTCTTGCGTCTTTATAGGAGGAGGCTTTTCCAAAATTGTATAGTTTTGGTCCCTAGGTAGGGTATGTGGCAGGAGACTTAGGTAGGGTACTCAATCCCAGACCTACAGGTGGTCACTAGGCAGAAGAGCTGGAAGAGCTGTTTCTTGCGTCTTTATAGGAGGAGGCTTTTCCAAAATTGTATAGTTTTGGTCCCTAGGTAGGGTATGTGGCAGGAGACTTAGGTAGGGTACTCAATCCCAGACCTACAGGTGGTCACTAGGCAGAAGAGTTTCTTGCATCTTTATAGGAGGAGGCTTTTCCAAAATTGTATAGTTTTGGTCCCTAGGTAGGGTATGTGGCAGGAGACTTAGGTAGGGTACTCAATCCCAGACCTACAGGTGGTCACTAGGCAGAAGAGTTTCTTGCGTCTTTATAGGAGGAGGCTTTTCCAAAATTGTATAGTTTTGGTCCCTAGGTAGCGTATGTGGCAGGAGACTTAGGTAGGGTACTCAATCCCAGACCTACAGGTGGTCACTAGGCAGAAGAGTTTCTTGCATCTTTATAGGAGGAGGCTTTTCCAAAATTGTATAGTTTTGGTCCCTAGGTAGGGTATGTGGCAGGAGACTTAGGTAGGGTACTCAATCCCAGACCTACAGGTGGTCACTAGGCAGAAGAGTTTCTTGCGTCTTTATAGGAGGAGGCTTTTCCAAAATTGTATAGTTTTGGTCCCTAGGTAGGGTATGTGGCAGGAGACTTAGGTAGGGTACTCAATCCCAGACCTACAGGTGGTCACTAGGC
Source organism: Protopterus annectens (assembly GCF_019279795.1). Lineage (NCBI taxonomy): Eukaryota > Metazoa > Chordata > Ceratodontiformes > Protopteridae > Protopterus > Protopterus annectens. The sequence goes on along the minus strand of NC_056742.1, from coordinate 25,302,704 downwards.
AGAAGAGTTTCTTGCGTCTTTATAGGAAGAGGCTTTTCCAAAATTGTATAGTTTTGGTCCCTAGGTAGGGTATGTGGCAGGAGACTTAGGTAGGGTACTCAATCCCAGACCTACAGGTGGTCACTAGGCAGAAGAGTTTCTTGCGTCTTTATAGGAGGAGGCTTTTCCAAAATTGTATAGTTTTGGTCCCTAGGTAGGGTATGTGGCAGGAGACTTAGATAGGGTACTCAATCCCAGACCTACAGGTGGTCACTAGGCAGAAGAGTTTCTTGCGTCTTTATAGGAGAAGGCTTTTCCAAAATTGTATAGTTTTGGTCCCTAGGTAGGGTATGTGGCAGGAGACTTAGGTAGGGTACTCAATCCCAGACCTACAGGTGGTCACTAGGCAGAAGAGCTGGAAGAGCTGTAGAACGTACTTTCTTGCGTCTTTATAGGAGGAGGCTTTTCCAAAATTGTATAGTTTTGGTCCCTAGGTAGGGTATGTGGCAGGAGACTTAGGTAGGGTACTCAATCCCAGACCTACAGGTGGTCACTAGGCAGAAGAGTTTCTTGCATCTTTATAGGAGGAGGCTTTTCCAAAATTGTATAGTTTTGGTCCCTAGGTAGGGTATGTGGCAGGAGACTTAGGTAGGGTACTCAATCCCAGACCTACAGGTGGTCACTAGGCAGAAGAGTTTCTTGCGTCTTTATAGGAGGAGGCTTTTCCAAAATTGTATAGTTTTGGTCCCTAGGTAGGGTATGTGGCAGGAGACTTAGGTAGGGTACTCAATCCCAGACCTACAGGTGGTCACTAGGCAGAAGAGCTGGAAGAGCTGTAGAACATACTTTCTTGCGTCTTTATAGGAGGAGGCTTTTCCAAAATTGTATAGTTTTGGTCCCTAGGTAGGGTATGCGGCAGGAGACTTAGGTAGGGTACTCAATCCAAGACCTACAGGTGGTCACTAGGCAGAAGAGTTTCTTGCATCTTTATAGGAGGAGGCTTTTCCAAAATTGTATAGTTTTGGTCCCTAGGTAGGGTATGTGGCAGGAGACTTAGGTAGGGTACTCAATCCCAGACCTACAGGTGGTCACTAGGCAGAAGAGTTTCTTGCATCTTTATAGGAGGAGGCTTTTCCAAAATTGTATAGTTTTGGTCCCTAGGTAGGGTATGTGGCAGGAGACTTAGGTAGGGTACTCAATCCCAGACCTACAGGTGGTCACTAGGCAGAAGAGTTTCTTGCGTCTTTATAGGAGGAGGCTTTTCCAAAATTGTATAGTTTTGGTCCCTAGGTAGGGTATGTGGCAGGAGACTTAGGTAGGGTACTCAATCCCAGACCTACAGGTGGTCACTAGGCAGAAGAGCTGTAGGACGTACTTTCTTGCGTCTTTATAGGAGGAGGCTTTTCCAAAATTGTATAGTTTTGGTCCCTAGGTAGGGTATGTGGCAGGAGACTTAGGTAGGGTACTCAATCCCAGACCTACAGGTGGTCACTAGGCAGAAGAGCTGGAAGAGAAGGACGTACTTTCTTGCATCTTTATAGGAGGAGGCTTTTCCAAAATTGTATAGTTTTGGTCCCTAGGTAGGGTATGTGGCAGGAGACTTAGGTAGGGTACTCAATCCCAGACCTACAGGTGGTCACTAGGCAGAAGAGTTTCTTGCGTCTTTATAGGAGGAGGCTTTTCCAAAATTGTATAGTTTTGGTCCCTAGGTAGGGTATGTGGCAGGAGACTTAGGTAGGGTACTCAATCCCAGACCTACAGGTGGTCACTAGGCAGAAGAGTTTCTTGCGTCTTTACAGGAAGAGGCTTTTCCAAAATTGTATAGTTTTGGTCCCTAGGTAGGGTAAGTGGCAGGAGACTTAGGTAGGGTACTCAATCCCAGACCTACAGGTGGTCACTAGGCAGAAGAGTTTCTTGCGTCTTTATAGGAAGAGGCTTTTCCAAAATTGTATAGTTTTGGTCCCTAGGTAGGGTAAGTGGCAGGAGACTTAGGCAGGGTACTCAATCCCAGACCTACAGGTGGTCACTAGGCAGAAGAGTTTCTTGCGTCTTTATAGGAAGAGGCTTTTCCAAAATTGTATAGTTTTGGTCCCTAGGTAGGGTATGTGGCAGCAGACTTAGGCAGGGTACTCAAATCCCAGACCTACAGGTGGTCACTAGGCAGAAGAGTTTCTTGCGTCTTTATAGGAAGAGGCTTTTCCAAAATTGTATAGTTTTGGTCCCTAGGTAGGGTAAGTGGCAGGAGACTTAGGCAGGGTACTCAATCCCAGACCTACAGGTGGTCACTAGGCAGAAGAGTTTCTTGCGTCTTTATAGGAGGAGGCTTTTCCAAAATTGTATAGTTTTGGTCCCTAGGTAGGGTATGTGGCAGGAGACTTAGGCAGGGTACTCAATCCCAGACCTACAGGTGGTCACTAGGCAGAAGAGTTTCTTGCGTCTTTATAGGAAGAGGCTTTTCCAAAATTGTATAGTTTTGGTCCCTAGGTAGGGTAAGTGGCAGGAGACTTAGGCAGGGTACTCAATCCCAGACCTACAGGTGGTCACTAGGCAGAAGAGTTTCTTGCGTCTTTATAGGAGGAGGCTTTTCCAAAATTGTATAGTTTTGGTCCCTAGGTAGGGTAAGTGGCAGGAGACTTAGGTAGGGTACTCAATCCCAGACCTACAGGTGGTCACTAGGCAGAAGAGTTTCTTGCGTCTTTATAGGAAGAGGCTTTTCCAAAATTGTATAGTTTTGGTCCCTAGGTAGGGTATGTGGCAGGAGACTTAGGCAGGGTACTCAATCCCAGACCTACAGGTGGTCACTAGGCAGAAGAGTTTCTTGCGTCTTTATAGGAAGAGGCTTTTCCAAAATTGTATAGTTTTGGTCCCTAGGTAGGGTATGTGGCAGGAGACTTAGGCAGGGTACTCAATCCCAGACCTACAGGTGGTCACTAGGCAGAAGAGTTTCTTGCAACTTTATAGGAGGAAGCTTTTCCAAAATTGTATAGTTTTGGTCCCTAGGTAGGGTAAGTGGCAGGAGACTTGGGTAGGGTACTCAATTCCAGACCTACAGGTGGTCACTAGGCAGAAGAGTTTCTTGCGACTTTATAGGAAGAGGCTTTTCCAAAATTGTATAGTTTTGGTCCCTAGGTAGGGTATGTGGCAGGAGACTTAGGCAGGGTACTCAATCCCAGACCTACAGGTGGTCACTAGGCAGAAGAGTTTCTTGCGTCTTTATAGGAAGAGGCTTTTCCAAAATTGTATAGTTTTGGTCCCTAGGTAGGGTAAGTGGCAGGAGACTTAGGCAGGGTACTCAATCCCAGACCTACAGGTGGTCACTAGGCAGAAGAGTTTCTTGCGTCTTTATAGGAAGAGGCTTTTCCAAAATTGTATAGTTTTGGTCCCTAGGTAGGGTATGTGGCAGGAGACTTAGGTAGGGTACTCAATCCCAGACCTACAGGTGGTCACTAGGCAGAAGAGTTTCTTGCGTCTTTATAGGAAGAGGCTTTTCCAAAATTGTATAGTTTTGGTCCCTAGGTAGGGTATGTGGCAGGAGACTTAGGCAGGGTACTCAATCCCAGACCTACAGGTGGTCACTAGGCAGAAGAGTTTCTTGCGTCTTTATAGGAAGAGGCTTTTCCAAAATTGTATAGTTTTGGTCCCTAGGTAGGGTAAGTGGCAGGAGACTTAGGCAGGGTACTCAATCCCAGACCTACAGGTGGTCACTAGGCAGAAGAGTTTCTTGCGTCTTTATAGGAAGAGGCTTTTCCAAAATTGTTAAAATTGGTCCCTAGGTAGGGTAAGTGGCAGGAGACTTAGGCAGGGTACTCAATCCCAGACCTACAGGTGGTCACTAGGCAGAAGAGTTTCTTGCGTCTTTATAGGAAGAGGCTTTTCCAAAATTGTATAGTTTTGGTCCCTAGGTAGGGTAAGTGGCAGGAGACTTAGGCAGGGTACTCAATCCCAGACCTACAGGTGGTCACTAGGCAGAAGAGTTTCTTGCGTCTTTATAGGAGGAGGCTTTTCCAAAATTGTATAGTTTTGGTCCCTAGGTAGGGTAAGTGGCAGGAGACTTAGGCAGGGTACTCAATCCCAGACCTACAGGTGGTCACTAGGCAGAAGAGTTTCTTGCGTCTTTATAGGAAGAGGCTTTTCCAAAATTGTATAGTTTTGGTCCCTAGTTAGGGTAAGTGGCAGGAGACGTAGGCAGGGTACTCAACATCCCAGACCTACAGGTGGTCACAAGGCAGAAGAGTTTCTTGCGTCTTTAAGGGAAGAGGCTTTTCCAAAATTGTTAAAATTGGTCCCTAGGTAGGGTAAGAGGCAGGAGACTTAAGCAGGGTACTCAAATCCCAGACCTACAGGTGGTCACTAGGCAGAAGAGTTTCTGCGTCTTTATAGGAAGAGGCTTTTCCAAAATTGTATAGTTTTGGTCCCTAGGTAGGGTAAGTGGCAGGAGACTTAGGCAGGGTACTCAATCCCAAACCTACAGGTGGTCACTAGGCAGAAGAGTTTCTTGCGTCTTTATAGGAAGAGGCTTTTCCAAAATTGTATAGTTTTGGTCCCTAGGTAGGGTAAGTGGCAGGAGACTTAGGCAGGGTACTCAATCCCAGACCTACAGGTGGTCACTAGGCAGAAGAGTTTCTTGCGTCTTTATAGGAAGAGGCTTTTCCAAAATTGTATAGTTTTGGTCCCTAGGTAGGGTAAGTGGCAGGAGACTTAGGCAGGGTACTCAATCCCAGACCTACAGGTGGTCACTAGGCAGAAGAGTTTCTTGCGTCTTTATAGGAAGAGGCTTTTCCAAAATTGTATAGTTTTGGTCCCTAGGTAGGGTAAGTGGCGGGAGACTTAGGCAGGGTACTCAAATCCCAGACCTACAGGTGGTCACTAGGCAGAAGAGTTTCTTGCGTCTTTATAGGAAGAGGCTTTTCCAAAATTGTATAGTTTTGGTCCCTAGGTAGGGTAAGTGGCAGGAGACTTAGGCAGGGTACTCAATCCCAGACCTACAGGTGGTCACTAGGCAGAAGAGTTTCTTGCGTCTTTATAGGAAGAGGCTTTTCCAAAATTGTATAGTTTTGGTCCCTAGGTAGGGTAAGTGGCGGGAGACTTAGGCAGGGTACTCCAATCCCAGACCTTCAGGTGGTCACTAGGCAGAAGAGTTTCTTGCGTCTTTATAGGAAGAGGCTTTTCCAAAATTGTATAGTTTTGGTCCCTAGGTAGGGTAAGTGGCAGGAGACTTAGGCAGGGTACTCAATCCCAGACCTACAGGTGGTCACTAGGCAGAAGAGTTTCTTGCGTCTTTATAGGAAGAGGCTTTTCCAAAATTGTATAGTTTTGGTCCCTAGGTAGGGTAAGTGGCAGGAGACTTAGGCAGGGTACTCAAATCCCAGACCTACAGGTGGTCACTAGGCAGAAGAGTTTCTTGCGTCTTTATAGGAAGAGGCTTTTCCAAAATTGTATAGTTTTGGTCCCTAGGTAGGGTAAGTGGCAGGAGACTTAGGCAGGGTACTCAATCCCAGACCTACAGGTGGTCACTAGGCAGAAGAGTTTCTTGCGTCTTTATAGGAAGAGGCTTTTCCAAAATTGTATAAAATTGGTCCCTAGGTAGGGTATGTGGCAGGAGACTTAGGCAGGGTACTCAATCCCAGACCTACAGGTGGTCACTAGGCAGAAGAGTTTCTTGCGTCTTTATAGGAAGAGGCTTTTCCAAAATTGTATAGTTTTGGTCCCTAGGTAGGGTAAGTGGCAGGAGACTTAGGCAGGGTACTCAAATCCCAGACCTACAGGTGGTCACTAGGCAGAAGAGTTTCTTGCGTCTTTATAGGAAGAGGCTTTTCCAAAATTGTATAAAATTGGTCCCTAGGTAGGGTAAGTGGCAGGAGACTTAGGCAGGGTACTCAATCCCAGACCTACAGATGGTCACTAGGCAGAAGAGTTTCTTGCGTCTTTATAGGAAGAGGCTTTTCCAAAATTGTTATAGTTTTGGTCCCTAGGTAGGGTAAGTGGCAGGAGACTTAGGCAGGGTACTCAAATTCCAGACCTACAGGTGGTCACTAGGCAGAAGAGTTTCTTGCGTCTTTAAGGGAAGAGGCTTTTCCAAAATTGTAAAGTTTTGGTCCCTAGGTAGGGTAAGTGGCGGGAGACTTAGGCAGGGTACTCAAATCCCAGACCTACAGGTGGTCACTAGGCAGAAGAGTTTCTTGCATCTTTAAGGGAAGAGGCTTTTCCAAAATTGTTAAAAATTGGTCCCTAGGTAGGGTAAGTGGCGGGAGACTTAGGCAGGGGTCTCAATTCCCAGACCTACAGGTGGTCACTAGGCAGAAGAGTTTCTTGCATCTTTAAGGGAAGAGGCTTTTCCAAAATTGTTAAAAATTGGTCCCTAGGTAGGGTAAGAGGCAGGAGACTTAGGCAGGGTACTCAAATCCCAGACCTACAGGTGGTCACTAGGCAGAAGAGTTTCTTGCGTCTTTAAGGGAAGAGGCTTTTCCAAAATTGTTAAAATTGGTCCCTAGGTAGGGTAAGTGGCGGGAGACTTAGGCAGGGTACTCAAATCCCAGACCTACAGGTGGTCACTAGGCAGAAGAGTTTCTTGCATCTTTAAGGGAAGAGGCTTTTCCAAAATTGTTAAAAATTGGTCCCTAGGTAGGGTAAGTGGCAGGAGACTTAGGCAGGGTACTCAAGTCCCAGACCTACAGGTGGTCACTAGGCAGAAGAGTTTCTTGCATCTTTAAGGGAAGAGGCTTTTCCAAAATTGTTAAAAATTGGTCCCTAGGTAGGGTAAGTGGCAGGAGACTTAGGCAGGGTACTCAAATCCCAGACCTACAGGTGGTCACTAGGCAGAAGAGTTTCTTGCATCTTTATAGGAAGAGGCTTTTCCAAAATTGTTAAAAATTGGTCCCTAGGTAGGGTAAGTGGCAGGAGACTTAGGCAGGGTACTCAAATCCCAGACCTACAGGTGGTCACTAGGCAGAAGAGTTTCTTGCGTCTTTATGGGAAGAGGCTTTTCCAAAATTGTTAAAATTGGTCCCTAGGTAGGGTAAGAGGCAGGAGACTTAGGCAGGGTACTCAAATCCCAGACCTACAGGTGGTCACTAGGCAGAAGAGTTTCTTGCGTCTTTATAGGAAGAGGCTTTTCCAAAATTGTATAGTTTTGGTCCCTAGGTAGGGTAAGTGGCGGGAGACTTAGGCAGGGTACTCAAATCCCAGACCTACAGGTGGTCACTAGGCAGAAGAGTTTCTTGCGTCTTTATGGGAAGAGGCTTTTCCAAAATTGTTTAAAATTGGTCCCTAGGTAGGGTAAGTGGCAGGAGACTTAGGCAGGGTACTCAAATCCCAGACCTACAGGTGGTCACTAGGCAGAAGAGTTTCTTGCGTCTTTAAGGGAAGAGGCTTTTCCAAAATTGTTAAAAATTGGTCCCTAGGTAGGGTAAGTGGCAGGAGACTTAGGCAGGGTACTCAAATCCCAGACCTACAGGTGGTCACTAGGCAGAAGAGTTTCTTGCGTCTTTAAGGGAAGAGGCTTTTCCAAAATTGTTAAAATTGGTCCCTAGGTAGGGTAAGTGGCAGGAGACTTAGGCAGGGTACTCAAATCCCAGACCTACAGGTGGTCACTAGGCAGAAGAGTTTCTTGCGTCTTTAAGGGAAGAGGCTTTTCCAAAATTGTATAGTTTTGGTCCCTAGGTAGGGTAAGAGGCAGGAGACTTAGGCAGGGTACTCAAATCCCAGACCTACAGGTGGTCACTAGGCAGAAGAGTTTCTTGCATCTTTAAGGGAAGAGGCTTTTCCAAAATTGTATAGTTTTGGTCCCTAGGTTGGGTATGTGGCAGGAGACTTAGGTAGGGTACTCAATCCCAGACCTACAGGTGGTCACTAGGCAGAAGAGTTTCTTGCGTCTTTATAGGAGGAGGCTTTTCCAAAATTGTATAGTTTTGGTCCCTAGGTAGGGTATGTGGCAGGAGACTTAGGTAGGGTACTCAATCCCAGACCTGCAGGTGGTCACTAGGCAGAAGAGTTTCTTGCGTCTTTATAGGAGGAGGCTTTTCCAAAATTGTATAGTTTTGGTCCCTAGGTAGGGTATGTGGCAGGAGACTTAGGTAGGGTACTCAATCCCAGACCTACAGGTGGTCACTAGGCAGAAGAGCTGGAAGAGCTGTAGGACGTACTTTCTTGCGTCTTTATAGGAGGAGGCTTTTTCAAAATTGGATAGTTTTGGTCCCTAGGTAGGGTATGTGGCAGGAGACTTAGGTAGGGTACTCAATCCCAGACCTACAGGTGGTCACTAGGCAGAAGAGAAAATGTTGTGAAACCTGGAAGAGCTGTAGGACATACTTTCTTGCGTCTTTATAGGAAGAGGCTTTTCCAAAATTGTATAGTTTTGGTCCCTAGGTAGGGTATGTGGCAGGAGACTTAGGTAGGGTACTCAATCCCAGACCTACAGGTGGTCACTAGGCAGAAGAGCTGGAAGAGCTGTAGGACGTACTTTCTTGCATCTTTATAGGAGGAGGCTTATCCAAAATTGTATAGTTTTGGTCCCTAGGTAGGGTATGTGGCAGGAGACTTAGGTAGGGTACTCAAACCCAGACCTACAGGTGGTCACTAGGCAGAAGAGACTTTTATAAGTCTCCAGAGGCAGGAACGCACAGCAGCCAGGGTGATCTAAGGGAAAAAAGGATGGTCAGGAACTAGAAATATAGGTAGAATCCCATTTTAGAATATATTTTTCTTACAGATATAAAGGCTTTGCCTTTTGTTATGACATCCCTTGAGGAATCTTGTTAGACTCAGAATTCATGTTTATTAAGATACACATTTTCCTTTCTTTGGCTACTGCTAGCACTGTTTCATTATCAAAAGGTTTAGTAGTTTAAAAATAGCTTGCTTAAAAGCTTGGCCCGACCGCAATGGTGGTTTCAGGGACAGACAAGCCTGGTCAATGTTAATATCCTGAAGTAAATTGATATAATTTTGCAAGGCTTCTTTAAAGAAATTAACAATATTTAAAATGTCCACACCTCCTTTAAGATCACCAGTCTTAAATTGCACCACAAAAACATATTCATCAAGTCATGCACTTTTATCTTTATGAGATTTGATCATATAGTCCTGGTTCCAGACACAGGCTTGGATGTTTTGGAATTGGGTGTCATTCAGAGAAGGGACTGATTTGAGAAATGATGCCTTTATAGCTGTACACTGGAGAATCATAGAGTTGAATTATACTTATATATGATAGCAACAAGAACCTGATTTAACAGAGTGTTTGGTGTACCTGTTTTTTCTTACAGTAAGAGGCATTGTACATTCTTAGGAAAGCCAACCTCAAGTGAGGCATCATGTACTCAAATATCTTTCTGTAGGTTATAATTCGAACATATTCTCTAGAAAAAAAATTACTTCTTCTGTGGGAAGGAGTGAAATAGCAAACATTGAGACTGATGAGTTAGATGAAAAATGTAACCATACCTTTTTTGAAAATTTTAGTCCTCAGGTATAATGTGCTACAGAAGTATGATGATTCCACAATCCTGATCAGCTCCACCTGTACTAACATGCAAATTAGTCACATTAGAAATAAATACATAAATAACTCAATGAGTTATCCAGTAGCTAATCATTAGGGCACAAGTCAAGGGCTCATTTCCTTATGTACTATGCTCTGTTATAAAAGTGGGAAACGTGCTATAGATAAAAAAATTACTGCTGATTACAAAATGCGTAGCAGAATTACTTCAGTTAAAGCTGCTGTGAGTTACCTCAGGAAAAGATGTTACTGTACTCAAAAACAGTCTTCAAAAACTATGTAGTATAGTAGTAACACTCTTACTTTTAGTGTAAGTAAAAACAGCCTTATGATACTTTAGACAACGGATGCAAATTATAATTACAATGTGAACAGACAAGTCTTAATAAAGATACCATCATTAAAAACCTAAGGATAATAGCAGCCAACAGTTTAAACTTTGAACAGTATAGATCTGCCAAAACAGGTAAAGCATGTTTTTATCCACATATTTCTAAATAACGTCTGTTCACCACAATGGCGGGCTTGTACCACTTTATACCTTCTTGTTCCAACATATGATTTAATGCAATAGCATTTTTTATACTTTGAACAAGCCACCTAAAAGAATTATGAAAGGTTTGATGACATTTTACTTAAAGAATCACAGAGTTAAGAAACGGGAACTATTTAGAAAAGTTTCAGGATTTGTTATTGCTTAAAGGTTATTACATGTGACCTCTGCCTGGCAAGTAAGGCAACATCTGATCCAGTTCTACTTGAATGCTTATGCCTGAAATACATTGCTGGGGGGAGCTAAAAACAGCATGGAAAATCTAATATTAAAAATAAACAGCACTAATAAAGAAGGTTAAATACTTGAACAGCACTTCAAAATCATTTGACATGCTAACTGGCTCCATGTGAAATTATGTGCTGACACCTCTCAGGTATTCAGACTTATCAAGAATGACACCTTCCCTCCACTAGCTTCCAGTCTGTTTGGAGATGCATCAACATACGACCTTAGAAATCTTAGCTCTTTGAGTCCTTTTCTCCAAACTCCTCAACTAGACTTCACTGCACAGACCATGTTTTCTCATTTCTTGGTCCCAAATTTTGGGAATCTTTCCTTTTTAAAAAAAAACATTCCTTTTACCCCATTTTCTGATCAGAAATAAAAGCACATATCAAGACTCTGGAAAACTGCATCTGCTGTCTCTCTGGTAATAAAACATAGCCTCTTTATTTCCATCTTCCCTGTACATATCTATCACTGTGATTCTTTCAACATGCAATTATGAATTTCCCTCTGTATATAAGTAATGTATGCATATATTGTGTTTTGTCAGTGCTTATTCTACATAGATAATTGACATTAAATACAAAGTTAACCTTTAAAGAATAACATGTCAAAAGGAGCAGAGAAGAATAAATATGATATGGTAGGAGGAAAGAGATAAAGAGAGTGGAAGTGAGAAACTGAGAGAAAAAAATTTGGAGGTAGATATAAAAAAGTAATTTTAAGCAATATCATTCTACTGGCGATCTGGATATATCTGGAGGAATATCCTAGAGTTGGTGAAGTATAAGGAATGCAGTTGCTGTTATGAGTTTTGGGTGTTTGTATTAAATTATTCTTTTATAGTAACATTTTCTGCCAGCTAGTGATGTATCAACCATCAGCACATCATTTATTATGACCTGCCAACCAAAAACTCAAGCTTGTGCCCATGATGACTGTAAAGTCATGGCATTGCATACACACTATGATGATAGCCAGCTGCTTTTTTACATTTGCTAATACTTTAAACACTGTTTAGCAGTAGATTTAAGATTCTGTGGAAGAAAGAAAATTGGGAGGGTGGCCTAATGGTTGAGGTGTTTGCCTTACAAACACAAGGTGCAGGGTTTGAGTCTCACAAGGGATAATTGGCTAGGCTTAAAATGGCTCGCAAAGGCAGTTAGCTTAGTACTAACCTATGAACCTATAAATAGTGATGGACCCACCATTTCATCTTTGATTTAATTTGTAGCATTTTAGGCATCTATTGGTTGCCATCATTTCCATGGCTAACGTTTGTATTCTTCTTATTCTGGTAGAATCTTGTGTTGGAGTCCTGCATGGAAAATCTAATTCCAACACGTTGGATATGTCTGAGTTGCTGTGTTCAACGAAGCTGTTTCGTCAAGATGCATATGTTGTTATATTGGTTTGCCTGACAACTAACAGTACTGATGTGAAATTATCAAGTGCTTCTAATCTGACATTTGTGTGTGCATCTCCCAGTCAACAATTCTTATTTATATATGCATTTTGTCTTAAATTTAAATTTCTAATCCTGATTCAACCAAGGTGAAACAGATTAAAACCTACTATTCAAAGACTGCTTTGCTGTAGCAAATGTTCATTTTTATCAGTTGTCTTACAACAGAAAGGACATGCTAATCACCCTGTCTGACATAGTAATCATGACCTGTTAGACAAATGTAAAATGTCTTGTAAGAACTGAAAATGAGCTTCTAATGTCACTTTAATGTATTTAATTACTCAGACCCTGCTGCTGTTATTTAAATGTTCTTTATCTATCCAATTTTAATGATGACTCTTCAAAATTGCATTTTCCTGGGCCACTTGAAATTGACTTCGATTTTTAAACTGTTACCTTCCACATACAGAGTATTTATTTCATTTTCAGCTTTTTCCCTGTTCAAATTATGTTCTTATCCCTTATATTTTTGTGCTTTCACTACAATCATATGGACTTATAATTCACTGTGACATGACAAATTAATTTTGTATTCATATTGCTAAGTCTTATGTGCTTTTTTATTTTTATCTTTGCTCCTGCTATATAAGAAGCTTATGTAATAAGCATCATATCATAATAAATTTGAACATAAGCTGCTTAGTGTGACTACATCACACATCATATTCAATGTTAGCCTTTAAAAGTGCCATATATAACTATTCTCCACATGGAAGCTCCTGCTGTCTGCTGGTGTTTTGTGCAATCTATGACTTTATGAACTCTGTGACTGTGTCTTACAGGTTTTGCCCTACAAACTCACTACATCCCTTTTTCCCAAGATGTGTGTGCCACTGCCTTCCATTCACTTATAGTCCAGACAGCTAGTTACAGTTAGAAATCACTACTTGTACCAAGGTCAATGACATTATCATCAGGATCAGTCTGTCTACATACTGTATTCCTAAAATAACAAGACATAAAGTGACTGATTGTAGCATAACCTAGAGGTGGAGACGGGGTCCCAGAAGTCAATGAATACCTGGTGGTAACACACAGAGCATTATGAAAGAACTCTCTGCATGTTTTTTTCATACTTTCAGAACCTACGTAGGTCAGTCTTATTTACACAGAACACTATATCTCCCTAAATAATTATTATATGAAAAATGTCTAAAAAAAATATAATCCATACATTATGCTATTAGTGACAGCTTATATAAAGATGTGCATTTGGTGACTTTATTATGGATTTGTGATTCTGTTATTGAAAATAATGGTATCAGCAGTGGTTTCTATCATTTAAATATTGTCTAGGAACAGGAAAATGCAACTATGATTTTGTTTAGCCATGATTTGCAGTTTTTGCTTCTACTGTGCAACTGTGCTGGCATTTGTTTTGAAGAGCCATCATTACATTTTTCAACATGTACAACAATGCAAAATATATACATAAACATCCAAACACCTTAATGTGTAGGTGTGAGTAGATATTCACATACATACATATGTGTGCGTTATGTATGCTATATATACGTAACATGAGAAATGCGTTGTGCATGAGATATATGTAACATGAAAGAGCATGCAGGAATTAAAATGCAACACAACTGTTCAATTATTCCTTTCATAACTGTTCAATTATTCCTTTCATAAAGTAGGAGTTAACGTAAAATTAAAAGCATCTTTTAAACAATGTCAGCCCTAAAATCCAAGTGAAAATGGAATCAGCAGTCATACTTTAAAAAAAGAAATCTATCTGTTGGTTGCTACAGCGTCGTGCCGCTCTCCAGTGAAAATGATCACCTGATCTGGAAAAAAAAAAAGCAAGTATCATGAGTGACATTATCTCCTCCTGGGCAGAAACCAATTTCTGTGAGAACTCTGTAATTTGTAACTCAAGATTTAAACCTGTGTATAGGGATTCATTCTCCTTTTACAAATTACAGGTTTGTCATTTGAGAGATTTAGTTGGCAATCAGGTGTCTTCTTTTTGCTTTTTCATTTTAGCTGTCACATTTGACAATAGTTAATAGATGTTGAAAGTAGGCTCTTTCCTTAGTACTATCTACATATTCTGTTTTTGAGTAATTGAAGCCTTGCAAAGTAATATGGAAACAGTAAATTATTTTTTTTTACTAATTTATCTACTGTATGCTTTCAGAAATATTTTAAGTATTGAGCATTGTATTTGACATACAAGAAACATTCTGATTTATGCATTTGCCTACAAATTATTTTAATGCACTTATATGTCGAGTTTGAATATTTATTGAGAGATGAAGAATGGGTGTCAGAAAAATGTACTACATAATTATTTTCAATTAACAGTTTTGAGGCTTAAAAGAACTGTACTCAGGCTCTATTATTCTGATCCATTAGCAAAACACCAAATAATTCAGAAAGCGTTGTAGTAGTTTATCAAGATAATGCATTGTTTCCTACACAAGAACATGATTTTGTTAGTTCATATTTATTTTTATCAAGTTACTTTTGTAACTAGTTATTGCTATGACAGTGCATACATTTCATAATTTTTCAAGCAACAAGCCTTCCATAGGCTGGACTAAATGTCTTTCAATTTCCAAATTATATTTTATCAAACATAAAAATCCTAGGCTATGATTCTGTACAGCTGCACACATTATTTCTGTAAGTCCAACATTTGAACATCAAATTTTTACTGAATACAGTTTTTTTTTTGTTTTTTTTTTTGCAGTTGTATTCAACTATCTGGAGCAATATGTTCATGTCGCACTAATTATTTCTAGTAAGTTTATCAGATACAACTACCATTTGCATAATACATGTAGCTCATTCTGGTGGCCTTGAGCAGTCTATGCTCTATGAACTTCATAGCTGCTTTCTCTGCAGCCCATCTGTAAGGCTGAGACATCTGAAACATTCTGATGTTTCATTGGACAGTGCATTTATTATTATTTGAAGTGAGCTTAGCCTAATGATTATCACTCCAGTTGTACATTTTACTTATTGAGTAATTTACTTGTTAGGCTAAATCAAAGGCATCAAAAGCAAAGTAATATCTATTCTAGCTGTCTTGCCTGGGAGTTTATTAACACACAAAAAAATGATAAGCACAAATTTTAATGTGCCACAGTACAGTACCAATTAGAGATAGATGCCAGCTGTTTGTCACCAGTTAGCAGTAAATGCTTTCTAATCAATTAATAAATAAGTAGATTGACAGCCAGTTGCATACTTTTAAGAAACAAATAATTAAAAATTAAGTAGATGTGGGACCAGACAAGAACTATTTGATATGGAATATCTCTTCAAGTGAATTGACTATGCAACAAATATTCTTGTTATAGAGAGAGGACTTTCATTTATACCATCGTCAAAAGGTAACTTTTCTGATACTGTTTTAGATTTGAAACTTTTTGCATGGAATGTGATGCTTAAGTTGACGATTTGTGGTGATTCTGAAGTTAGTTATTTCAGAAAACCTATTATATTTACACCTACATTGAACCCGCCTCACTCTGGATACATTTTTGAAGGTCCATGAAAGTGACATCCTACAAGCCTTGAGTAGCAATACTAAAAGATTTTGTAATCTGTCATATGAAGAATTTATAGCTGTAAACAGCTGTAAGAATCTAATGATTTAGTTATTAGACCAGCTGATAAAGGAGCTGCCATTCCAAAGCTGACTACAGTCACCTCAGTCAGAGCAGGTATAAGCAGTTTCACAGCCACTGTCCCTTCCAAGACTCCACCAAAAGACTATAGAGGTTCATAGGTTCATAAGTGTGTACTAGGCTAATGGCCCTGGAGCTTTTACAAGCCTAGCCCATAGGATTACTCCTACATAGCTGTATGGACTCAACAATACCTACAGGACCAAATCATCTTCTTCAAAGAAGAGCAAACCAGTCTGGTGGACAGCAGCAATAAACAATTTCTATAGTAGATGGAAAAAATTGCTGTCCAGGGCCAAGAAGGAGCAGGTACCAAGTTGCAAGCAGTCTCTCCTTTGTCTGAACAAGCAAATAAGGTCACTAGTGAAATCCTCTAAGGCTAACTTTGAGTCCATCTTGACCACATCCACCAAGGACAACACAAGGCCTTCTTCACATATGTCCGCAATCTCAAAGGCAACACCCAAATTTACTGGTGGTCAATAACATCACATACACAAATGCTATAGATATAACCAACCTGCTGGCAGAGAGGTTCAGTGAAAACTTCACCTCCCCTGCCCCCCCCCCATCAGTCAAACAGGACATCCCCATCACCTGCCCCTCTCCCGTCATCACCAGGGAGCAGGTCCATAATGCCCTCTCAAAGGCAAAAAATACAGTCTCCATAGGACCCGATAACATCCCTGACTGTATCCTACATGAACTCAGGCATGAGCTCTCAGCTCCATATGACACCCTATTCAACCAAAGCCTGAGCACCAGCTTCATCCCAGCTGAATGGAGGACAGCCACTGTCATTCCTCTACACAAAGGTGGAGCATCCACTGTCCCAGGTAGTAATAGGCCCATCAGCCTAACTAGCCTGATCTGCAAGGCCATGGAATACATTATCATGGACCTTATAAACAAGGACATTGGTAACCTCCAAATGCTTGACCCCACAGTTTGGTTTTGTCAAAGGGAGATCATGTCTGTTAAACTTGGTCGACTTCTTTGAAACAGTCACCAAAGCCATGGACGAGGGGAAGACAGTGCACACCACCTACCTTGACCTAGCCAAAGCCTTTGATACTATTCCCCACTCGGGCATAATAGATAAACTCTCCCAGCTAGGCATCAACCCATATGTTACCAGATGGGTAGCTAACTGGCTCACTGATAGAATGCACTTAGTCAAAGTAGGGGAAGTCACCTCTAGTAGTAGACCTGCAATTAGTTGTGTACCCCAATGATTTATCTTGGGGCCTCTACTGTATGGGATATATTTTTCTGTGGTGCAAGCCAAAACCAGTGGTCTGCGGCTGATCAGGTTTGCAGATAACTGCAAGCTGGGCACTGTCTTAAATTCCCCTAGTGATGAGAAAATCCTCCAAAAGAGCCTTACACAAACTAATGACTGGTGCCAGAAGCATGGCCTCAGCCAAGAAATGCATCATTATCCCCTTTGGGGAAAATGTCATCCCCACTAATTATCACATTAATAACAATGTACTAAGCATGCTATCTTTCATGAGGGACTTGGGCACCTAGGTTGATAGCAACCTAACTTTTGACAACCATGTTGCCTCCATTGTAGGAAAGCTTTCTACATGGCCCACCTCATAAATAAGGGTATTTCATCCAGTAGCAAGGAAGTCATAACATCCCTGTACTCCTCCCTTACCAGACCCATTATTGAGTACAATGCCTCCTTAGGCATGTACCTTGCCAAGCACATGCAGCAGTTGGAGAGACCACAGAGTTTCCTGACCAGGAAAATCTAGGGTCTCAAACACCTATCCTATGCAGATAGGCTAAAAGCCCTGTCCCTCTACTCAGTCTCATACAGACTGCTCAGAAGTGATCTGTGGCTGGCATACAAGGCCATTTCAGACCCACCTTTGATGGAGTTGCTGCATAATCTGTAAGGCAAACTCCACTCACGCAACCCACACACAAGGCCTTAACCTGGTCTGTGACATTAATAGACCTTGTTGGTGGAAGAGATTTGTGTCCCAAAGTCTCTCCCATCTGTGGAATAGACTCCCTCTCCATGTCAAGCAGAGTACCTCTCTAGCCCTCTTTAAGAGGAACCTGGACAACTGGATGGGAAACAGAAAATGTACTCCTGGGATCCCACCCGTGTCTCTGATGGACAGGGGAAACAGGTGTTGACTTTGAGGGAACATAGGCAAAATTCTTGGCTAGGCTTATAAGCGCCCCCAGGCCAATAGCCTAGTATCATCCTATGAACCTATGAACCAATAGAAACCAATGTCTATATGGACAATATGCATGAATTTCTGATGCTAACACCTTTACCATTATTAATCATACTGAGCTTAATAGTATGATTAAGAGGGTACATGATGACCTCCACAACTGTTTTATGTGTAGATGCATATCAAAGGAATTGTTTAATAAATTTTTGATAGAGCATCCTTTAGTACCTAAGATTTATGGTCTACTAAAAATCCATAAGAATTCCACATCAGCACCCATGAGAACTATTGTTTCTGGGAGGAGGTGGCTGTCTGAGCCAGTCTCTATTGATATTGAGAAAATGTTATGACCTGTGTTGAAGAAAGCCCAGACTGTCCTTTGTGATACAAGCCATCTGTTACAATTACTATATGGAAAGTGAGCATAACATCTGTAATTGAGAATGCCATTACTAGATGCAATGTCTCTCTTTACAGTCATCCCTATTGATGTGTATATAGCATTTGTTAAAGTATACCTTGTTGAGCACAGTGGATACTGGGATGCACAAATCAATTTGATTTATCTGCTTATAGAATTGGTCTTAGAGAACAGTGTTTTTGTTTGATGATAAATATTATTGGCAGAAGATGGGTGCAGCTATGGGAAATCTTGTGCCAATAGCTATGCTAATACTGTTGAGGCACAATGGGAGATGCTAATGTTTCTGAAAGAGAATCCTTATATATTGCATATTATAAGGTTTTCTGGATGACATCTTTACATTGTGATTAGGCACCACACATCAGCTGACTTTGTTTTTGCAATATCTTAACGTATTTGCCACATTTTTTGAATTTTACCATGAAGATGTTTAGACAAAGAATAGATTTTTAGATGGTTTTATATATATATATAAAAGACGTTAGATGGGAAGCTTTCCTCTAGGCTATTTAGGAAATCTTGCAGGAGGAATAACATTTTACACAGGAAGAGCATGCGTCCCAGTTACATTTATTGTAACATTATGAAAGATCAAGGGATACATTTATCTTGGCTCAACTGTAATTATCTTCAGTTTCAGGATGCCCTTTCTAAGTTCAAATCTGAATTGTAAAATAGAGGTGATTACTCAGATGAAGTGAATAAACACCTAGCTATCTGTAATTTTGATATGAATGCTGCAGCCAAACTGTATTTTTCACACAGGGTGGATAACTTTAATGTAGGTTCTGAAAGGGTCAAATCTCAGAATATAGGTGTTCCCCTAATGTATTCATCAGACATAAATTCAATATGCAATATATTTAGAAAGAACTGGCTTGCGTTAACAGTTGACGACAAGATACGTGATATAGTTGGCTCAAAAATGAGGTTCTCTTTTAAAAACAAGAAATTGTTGAAATGGATTTTATGTTATAAGGACTGTAATAGAAGGAATGTTAGTTTAAATCATAGAATTGGCACAATAATAACATATTTACACATTCAGACATAGGTAGAGAATATAAATTTAATTTATATACAGATTGTCCTAGTTGAAACTTAGTTTACTTGGCTGTTTGTAAAGTATGCATGCCGTTCTACATAGGTAAAACAAACTGCTTGCTGAGGGAGCAGATTTAAGAGCATACCTATGATATTAGGAAACAGGATGATAGGAATGGTTTGACGAAACATACGGGAGCATTTGGTGGAACTCATTCATTTTCTTAGTTATACAACTATTAAATGAAGATTTGAGAATGGGTGACTTAACTAATCACACACAACTTGCAGAGCTATGGCGGATAGTCTTAATGCAAGCTGATAAGGGACAAAGGTTAAGTGAAACAGTTCTTTTGAAACCATATCTTAAAGCTTGTACATTCTTAAAGTAATCTTTAGGAGTTATTTAATTGTTTAAACCTTTTGGGTGTTTTGAGTGCAGGTAAGGGACATCAGATTAAGTGATTATACTTTCTTCGTTTAATGTATGATACATTTTCTGAGTGTTTTGTTTGGCCATGCAATTCTTTCTTGAGTCTCTCTTTGTTGTTTTTTAACTGATTTGGTGGGTTTTTATGAATTGTTATAATTGATTTGATTAGGTATTATGCATTGTCATAAGGGTTTCTATTGGTTCCATCCTATGGGGGTGGGTGATACGGCTTGGCCTACATTCCGGCAGTAATTATATGTATTATGTGGTGTTAGGTGATTTAATTAAATGCATTGCATTTATGAAGCTGAGATGGAAGAGTTTAGTGTAAGGAACTTGTTGATAGATTTTGTAGTATGTATGATATTCATGGGTACTGATTGGCTAGCTGTCACTTTTTAAGTGTTCTTATTGGTTCCTTAATGGTTATGAATGAATCAGTTTCCGTGAAACTTTATTTTGGAACACATGTATATCTTAAATGATGTTTTGCTTCTTAAGATTTATAGATGCTTTATTGGAAGCAGACATTGTATGGTGGTTTTATGGATCGATATTTATGTCTTTAAGTATGTTTGGTAGTTATGTGTTTTGGCTGATTGTTTGCCATTTTTAAATATGTTCATCAGTTTTAAGTGACTGACAGCAGATAAGGTGTTATGGCTTTTGGAAGTCTATTGTGAACGATGCATATACTTTAGAATGAGGTTTTGTTTTCTTTTAAGTACTTTCAGATGTTTTCCTGGAAGCAAGTAGTGGATATATTGTGTGGCCTTGTTAGAGATTTATTCTAATGTATGAGTGGTATAGAATAGGTTTGATTGACCTTTTGGTCTGTTTCTTAGGGTCTTCATTGGTTGTTTTTTTTACTGATCTGATTGGATATTATGGATGCTTTGAATGAATTGTTCTGGTATTTTTGCAGGAAGGTAGTCAAAATACATTGCTTCGTATATTGTGTGAATGTATTTATTAATTGTTTAAGTGAATAGATTATTTAATAAACAATTTAAAGAGGGAAAAGGTGACTTAATTGGTTATAAAGAATTTATTGAGTTTCAATGTATTGTTGTCTTGTAAGCAGGCAGGTGTCGTGGACTGAAAACTGTTTTTTTCTTTGAATTTAGCCATGTAAGACAATTGTAATGCATGCATTTTTTGCATGAGAACAGTCTGTTTACCTGATGTATTTAAATGTTGCAACTTGATATGACACTTTGATTACATGAAAGGATTTATTTAGAATTATATTTTAGAACATGAATGTTGATCTTGGTTAGTCATTTAAGATCCCCTGTAGTTCCTGTTTGCTAGTTTTTAGGTGACCTGATTGGTCACTATGTTTCTCACTAAATACTCCTATTGGTCCTATTGTAATAGGCTGGGTGATAAGGTTTGTACCCTATCACAGTGCGAATATTATTTATGTGATTTAATTGGTTGATAGCATGTTAAATAGTTTTTATTGGCTGCTTCATATGAATTGTGTATTTAAATGTATACTTTATTGGTTTGTTTTTAAGATCTGAAGAACCATCAATAAGACGTGAAAGCACTTGTCTCTGTGGACTAAATAATGCATGGACGTCTTCATACTGTGGTCTCCTACCTTTTGATATATTACTGCTGCTTTTGTGTGTTAGAGGATACCTTAACCGTTATCTGGCTGCTGTTTTACGGAAATAATTAAAACTACTTTACTTAGAAATAAATGAATTAAGCAATACAATTATCAGTTAAATATACAGAAAGACTTGGAAATGTGCATGGAAAGAGAAAAAATATTTTGATCAAATATTATAGAAGAAAAAACATCTGCTATTTTTTCTATTTCTTGCCTGTGATAATTATTGAATCTTAAGCTAAACCTTTTAAATTTCCATGAAGGGACATATGTGCAAAGACTAAAAAGTCACAAGTTCCATGTACACTTCTCCTCAACTTCTGTCTTCTTTATTCACCTATGTAGTTTACATCATTTTCATACACAAACCAAAAATACAATCATGCAAAATTTCACATATGCATACTAATGAGTCTGTTTGCTTGCTGTTGGTTAGCTATTTATAGGTTCATAGGTGTGTACTAGGCTAATGGCCCTGGAGCCTTTACAAGCCTAGCCCATAGGATTACCCTGGCATCATGCTACCTGACCTTAGTTCCCAGTATCTCTGTCAAGTAGAGCCACTGGAGTGATCCCCGGGGTGAATTTTGTATTTCCCATGCACTCATCGTCCCTGGGATTCATGAAGCTCGGCGCAAGGCTGGCGTAAGGCTTGCGCCGGCGGTGCAGTGAATAGCCGGCGCAGTAGCACCATATACATATTAATGAGAGTGCACCGGAACCACAGACACGTGCGTAGTGTACGTGAGCGAGCCCAGGTAGGATGCGTCTGGAGGCGTGTCTAAGCCGGCATGAGGTGAGCAACCTAATGTGCTGACAGCCACGGTCCGCCCATAATAGTAATGGCAGCAGCCAGGTCCCGTGCAGAATGAAACGCACGTAGAGTATGCAACATAGTACCCGTCCCAAATTAACGGAGAAGCAAATACAAGCCACGAAGGCATAAGTGTACCCATCCAAGGAGCAAAGGATACGCATAAGACTGCATTTGTCCCGCAATGCACCGTCAGTGCTTACACTCAGAGAAGGTGTACAGCAGCATGTCAGCGCGCCGCACCGACATAGGAGCAGCGACTAAGGTCACCACCTGTCCCACTTTGGTTGGGGCAGTCTCTCTATGGCCAGTTGTGTCCCGAAAAAACGTATTAAAAATGTCAGATGTGCTAAGATTGTAGGACACAATGATATCCCGTATTTAATGTAATGGTAGCATGAATTGGTTACTTCTGTAACAGAAATACCTAAATGACACAAGAAACAGAATAAGCAAGCAAATTGCCACAACAATAAGCTTTCATTTAGGCAAACAAGTGAAGTTCTATGCTATATAGTGACCGTGTGTATGTGTCGGCCTGCAAAGTCAGATGTGAGTCCCGGAAATATCCCAGATTGGAAACTGGAAAAGGTGGCAACCCCAGTAGCGACATGGGCATGGTCACCAGGGTTACCTGCTGTCCCAATGTGCCATGGACAGTCCCTGATTGGACAGTTGTGTCCCTGCAACAATCGTAAAAATGGAAAATGACCTCCGATCCCCTGCCAAGAAAATTCCCGCAATATACATGTAATAGTAGCATAAAACATATACATTACTATATGAAACACAGACATGGCATAAGAAAATGAATAAGGAACCCAAATGCTTACAGAATAAGCTTAAAGTATGGCAAACAAGTGAAGTTCTGTCAACTGCACTAGCCGTGGGTATGTGTAGTCCTGCAAATTCAGAAGTTTCCACATAACATGCCCCACTATGGGCATTGGAAAAGGTGCCAACCATAATGGTCACAAGCAGTAGTGAGAGTACATAGCCGGGTAGCTGTGTTGACATAACAACAGTAAGGAAGCAAGATACCTCAAACACAGGCAAACATGTGCATAGCAACATATCCCACACCCAGCAATGTCTCTGTTGCATACACTGGATGGCGTATGTTGAAGTGTAATATCCAGAAGCAGAACCCATGCATTCAGGTGTAATACACAATAGCCTCAGTGTACATGTCAGTCCCACCCATGTACACCTTTGCACCCTAACCTGTTAGCATCCGTGTGCAGCTATACACCCACACACAATGTGCATACCTGAAATGTGGTAAGATGTTTGTGTTAGGCAATGCCACGCGGGCAAATACGTACCCCACATGTCACCAACCCACCTCAGGTACAGATATGTAAATGGCTGCATGTGAATGTGTCTGCAGAATGTGTACATCCCGCATGTGGTATGTACCCGTCCAAACCATATAGGTTTGCATACGACACGGTGCACATAACTGTACACATGTGGACAAGTCGGGTTGTTGGACCACTGCATCGATGATTAGCTATGCAGTGAAGTCGATCACATATAGCGGAACACGTGCCTACCAAACAGGACGTCCTAACAGGGTGCTACAGGCAAAGAAGGGGAAGGTGGGACATCACATGTGGAGAGTAGCGTTGCCGGATGGACAAATACACACGGTCAAGGTAAAGGACGGAACAACATGCATATGGCCGGATGGCTGTTGTTCGAAAAATATATATAGAAACACATATGAAGTGCCAGTTTAGACTCGAAATACTATATAATGCATTGAATTGTACCGTACAATATGGCAGTAGAACTAAGCCTGCATGTAATTGGTGAAGCTAAGCTGTAGTGTGATGGAATTCTGAACCTGGCAGTAAGCAGTACAGCAGGCTTATGTCTGTCAGCATCAATTATTTGCTGGGTTACAGAACAATAAATGTATGTACATGCATAACATCACTCCTTCCCCTGAGGAGGATGGCCTTGTGAGCTCTATCGAAGATAACAGTACAACTCCTTACCAGAGAGACAAAGCAACGCATTAAGAAATTAACTGTCCACTGTATCGGAACAGTCTAGGGTCCTTGAAACAGCTACAATCACAGAAGGACACTGTAATTTACAAGGTGCCTTGCAAGGCTGTGTTATTCTCATGGGAAAACATTTTAAAAGCACGACCCCAGCACCCACGTATGTATAGACTATTGTGGACCATAGTGATGGAAATGCCCTGTGACCAACCACGTCAGTAAGGTGGGCAAAAGCTGATTGTAAACACTATATAAAGAAACTGCTTACTGTATAGAGTCAGACAAAACTCTCATACTTGGACTGTATATTATTTAGCCTGCCTGTGTACACTACTAAAACTTTCCGAACCCGAGCCTCCTGTGTTATTGGCTGTCACTTAGAAAAGCCTACTGATAACTACAGTCTGGTTTTAACAACTTATTTGACATTGTGATCCTTGTAATCCAGAATTCCCTTGGTAAGCTACAGGTCAGAGTGCATGGCTGGTTAGACATCTACGCAGGAGAATTTGCATAAATGTTTCTTCTTGAATGAAAAGACCTCCGACTGAATTGTTGTGTGTAAAGAGGCTGTTTACTGTCTGATCTGTGGCTGAAAAGCGGAAAACTGGATCCCAAGAAGAAGTCGTGCAGCCTTAAACAGGAGGCCCAGGTAAGGAGTGTTTGCTTCTTTGTCTCTATTGTAGATCAGGGACCAGACTACATTGTGTTTCTGTTAACAGTTGTGATAGCGGGTCGAAGACCTATCCAAATACTGTTAAATCTGAACATAGGTCAGGGGAACACACAGCAGAGTAAATAGTGATTGTAGACACTACAGTGGATACAGGGAAGGAGACACCACGTGGTATGAGAGAAGGGTACGTAGCAGTCGTGTAGAGGATATGGGAGATTATTGAAGAAACAGATCATGTGATCCGCGTTTGACGGGTGACGTGAAGTATATGCAATCGCAGAGAGCACATAATGTGAGTTATGCAGCAAAATGGGGTAATAAATATGACATTGATGGTATATCACACAAAATATCGTTACTGAAACATTGTAATCCCTGAAAATGTGATGCACATGTCCTAGGGTAAACACCTGTCCCACCCTGAGAGGGACAGTCCCTCTTTGGCCAGTTGTGTCCTGCCAACAAACCGAACAAATGGCAAATGTCCTGATATCTCAGGAAAAACATTTCCCAGATATCTTTCAAAATGGTAGCATAAAACAGTAATTTTGTATCTGGAACAACAAAATATCATAATAAACAGAATAAGCAACTGAAATGCTCCAACAATTGGTCGCTCTCCTGGCAAAAAGTGAAATCCTGTCCTATGTACTGGCCGTGGGTATGCTTTTTCCTGGAAAATTACACGTTCCGAACACTAATGTCCCACATTGTGCATCTGAAAAGGTGGCAGCCCTAAGATGTGCAGGCGACAAAACAACGACAATTGGGTATCCGTCATGCACATAGGTGGATTGAGGTAGTGAACCAAAGGGAACAGAACACTACAAATGGCAAAGCATCATACGTACACAGAGAAGATCATAATACAGTAGTACCGATAGCCCCCCCCCAACCCCCTACCACCTCCGATACCACATCCAGGATATGAAGCGGGAGGGCAGGCTAGTCCCCACACGTTATCCTGTGGCAACAGAGGTAGCACAACGACCAAATGTAACAGAAGCTATTGAAACCACATCCCGAACTCGTAACATACTTAGGGACACCCGAGTAAGAAGACAGTCACTAGAACAGAGTGAGGATATCTGTCAATTAATTGAAGTACCGAACCCTCATGCAGGACAGGAAGGCCAGGACCCAACCCCCGTAGTGTATAGACCGTGGACACCAGAAGATATCTGTAAAGTCACAGAGGGAATTCCCCATCTACAAAGTAATCGCTATTCACCATGCAATACCCCTGTATCTCCTGATCGGAAAACAAAGGGGGAATGGCGGATGGTACAGTATGTACAAGCTGTAAATCATGTAATAATACTTAGGGTAGCGATGGTGCCAGACCCACACACTATATTCAATGCTATGAACACGCCACAGAAGTATCTTACCGTGGTACATATAAGCTATGCTTCCTTTGCAATACCTATACATCCAGATAGTCCGTATTGCTTTGCATGTACATTCAGGGTAACAGATACAGCCATACCCGGCTATCACGGGGATACTGTGAAAGTACAACGATATTCCCACAGGGGATGGCTAGCTACATTACGGTGTTAACTCCACCCGGGGCCAGTCAAGTTCTACTTTATGTGGATGATATTCTGCTTGCGGCCCCTACCCAGCAGCAATGTATGGAAGATACAATAGCATTATGGAGATATTCAGCAGAACAGGGACATAAAGTAAGCAAGCATAAATTGCAACTACAGAGAATACAGGTCAAGTACCTGGGATATGTGGTATCCAAGTAGGGTAGAACATCACATGACGATAGGAAGGTAGCAATTTCATAAGCACCCAAGCCAACTAACAAGGAGGGAATGAAGTCCTGTCTGGGCCGACTAACATTTGTCAAAGCTGGTTACCAAACAATGCTTTGGAATCCGCTGTATTGTCTGCCTTAATCTTTAATACACCTATGGCAGCACAACACATACTACACTGGATTACAGTAGCAGAAACAGCTTTCTGCAGACTAGAACGATTGATAGCTTCAACATCTGTAGTAGGTCTCCTGAATAATCATAACACATGTTGTCAGACTGTAGATTGCAAGCGGAGATATATGATGTCAGTCTCGATGCAACAGCATGGAAGTCAGCAACGCTACATAGCTTACTACTCATTGCAGTTGGACACTGTGGCATGGTCAGTGCCACATTGTGTACAGGCAGTTGTTGTAGCACCCATGGCAGTACAGGCCCGGCCTTAATGTTACTAGACCACCCTCTCACTGTGAGAATGTCTCATGCAGTTGCGATCAGTCTGCTGCAAGAGAAGATAGCATTCCTGACCCGTGCTAGACATCTGTCTTGTTTGACCCTACCAATGAGTCAACCTCATATGGTGATTGAACGTTGTACAACATGAAACCTATCAACGTCACGTCCGACACCTGTGTATGGCACACCACACAGTTGCCTATACGAAATGGATTAAATAACTACACACAGACATGATATCACTGATATACCCTTAGATGATGCAGAGGTGACAGTTAAAGTGTACGGATCATGTAAACAGAGTCCTACAGGAACGAATCAAGTAGGTTATGCAGTAGTTATTGATAATGAGATTGAAGACGGCCAAACCCTGCAGCATAACGTGTCTGCTCAAGCAGCAGAATAGATAGCTTTAAGACGTGCTTGTACTGTAGCGGAAAACTGATGTGTGGACATATGTCCCGATAGTCAGTATGTTGTCTGTACAGTGCATGTTTATGAGCAGCAGTGGAAGAATGCCTTGTGACTGACCACATCATTAATGTGTGCAAAAGATGATAGTATACAGAATGCTCATACAGATGTAACATGTATAGAGTTAAACAAATGTCTAAACTTTTACTGCATACTTCTTTGCCTCCTGCTGCACAGTAGTAAAACGTTATTAATCTCAGCTTCCTGTGTTATTGACTGTCATTTTGAAAATACGAATGAGTGTTACAGTTTGATTTAAAAAACTTAATTGACAGATGTGTACGTTCTAGCATGGGAATAGGTCAAGCCAACCATCACAATGTCCATGTACCACATACAAACAGCCAGTAACACGCAGTAGTGCATGGGCCGCATGACTGTAAATAGTACAGACATATGGCACGGCCGCGCAGATGTACGTGACACAAACCCCAGGATGGGTGTCCCTGCAAAGAGGAACATGTGCCAACCACACCTCCCACAGATGTACCGGCAATAAAACACATGGCAAACAAGACACACTACTGCTCAACATACATGACTGCAACGAGCCCGCTGGTCAAACACCAACATGAAGCATGCACAAACAGGGACTTGGAGTACGTTTGCCTAACACCTACAGCCAAAGAAGAATAGAATGGACATATGCATGTAATGTTGTGAAGGATGTGTGGTAGTCCACAGCATCACAGTAAGTTAGTGTACCACAGATACACTGTCATCAACAGTGACGATGTGCACTGTACACAGCATACCTGCATGTAATACAGAGGACAATCATGTGCCACAGAAATATACACTGAGAAAAGAGTATAGTGGATAGACAATTGTAAAATGTGACAAACTATGAATATAGGTCATACGTCCATAGGTATACAGGTAGAAATGCACGTCCCTGCATTCAGCCATAATACTACACCACATAGTTAGACGACTTTGCCAACCTTCTGTGCCTGTAGATAAAATAATACTCATGATATTGCTGTACTTCCGGGCCGCTAACTGATAATGATGTAATCCTGGCCTATACCTGCAAATTCTCCATCCAATGGACAACATACCCGAACAAGGCTAGGAAGGATCTCTGTCTCACATGTACTGTGATGTAGATCCACAGCATAATGAGTGTCTGGGTGATATATGTGTCACTCAAACACATCCCATTAATGACCGTGACAAGGTAAATGTCACCCGCCCCAGTGGTGCTGAGGCAGTGAAGCATACACATGACATATAAGGGCTGACATGGCCTTGTGTCAGGCACAGGTCAACACTAAACAGCAGGGATGTGACGTAATGTGGCAGGGAAATCCGGCAAGGGGCAGCATTAATAAAATGATGTCATCCTGCATCTGTACAACAAATAACCTATGGGCTTCCCAGCTGCTGTAGGTGTTGGGTCAGATACAGTCTGAATGGGGCATCCCACATGTAGTAGATCATCATAGGGTGTTAACACGTAGAAGAGTAATAAGGACAACAATGACCAGCCTGATGTAGATGTGTGAATCCCCACAAACAGGTGGGTACGAGAGGTCCACATTTATACGGTGCAAATGCAGTGTGTGGAAATAGAATGGTGACCGCAAACTCTGTCCCCAGATCCCTGGTGTAACTCCCTTTGCTGGAGTGGATTGCCACCTATATGCTGGAGCTAGGGTGACCTAGTAGTTTCCCGAAGGGTATGACTATTGCACATTTTGTCATTTAGTCTGTAGGATATGTCTCTGACAGCAGATATGCACATCTGTGAGCCTCCCTTCAAGGATATCTGTGTCAGATGTGGTCCGTCCCACTACAGGCACCCAGTTTTAAAGCGTCAATCTACCAAAACACTGTCTGCCTATAGCACTCCCTGTGTGTGCCTGTACTTTGGAAAATGTAGATGTATGACATATAGTGCACTCCATGGAAGGAGCTTCTCCCAAGGGACACCACTTCAGACAGGCAGTAGGTCTGACATGCTACCAGCAACTCATGACCGTGGTGGGGTTGTGTCACATAGACTAGTTTGGCAACACATATGGCTGTGATGTACGTACGCACATCCCAGCCAATGGGTTTATCAACGAGTACCTGAGGGGGTACATGTCGATAGCTACCTGCCAGGTCGAGGTAGGCTGTATGGATCGCAACACTCTTCATCAATGGCTCCTCGGTGACTGGTCCCAAAATGTCAAACTATGCTTTAAAGGCATGAACCGATCGCTGAACAAGACAAACCGTGTGTGATGCAAAGTATGTATGTCCCCATGCAGTCAGCGTAACGCAGCCGCAGTATGATCCTTCCTGCTGTCTTTGCAGATGAGGTCTCCTCAAGCTTATGGGACAGTAATAACCAGCCTGGTGGAGGCAGGCTTGGGCCCTGTGATGGGACTACAGTTGCCATGTGACAAACCTGCACCCACCTGAGGTGAGGCTACAAAGAAATAGCTGTCCTAACTGTGGTCTAATTTCTCAATGAGCAGTGGAGTACACAGCGGGGTCACCAGCTGGTCTCATGGATGCTATGTCCACTACCCTGGAGAGAGCATGTCCCACCTGTGTGTCATAAGCAGAACATTTGGTGACCACGAACCGCTGGTACAGACATCTCCCCTGTGTGGGGGTAGGTGTGTGGAGATGTCCTTACTGGACTCTGTCAGCCTGTATGTTGGCAATGTGTATGTTGAGTGCAAACCCCACCCTCTTTGTGAACCCAGTCAGAGCATATGTGGGAGTGACCCCCCAGGTGTTGAGCATATAGCAACTGAAGGTGGTATGATTGGTTGTTTGCCAAGTCGATGTAGGTATATGCCTGTGTAATGTGCCCTGGACCATGGCAAGGACAGTGTGTAACTCTACACATATGATGACCAAGGGTGTCATGGCACCCTCACAAGGTGTCTGCTCCACCTTGTAGTAGCCACCTCCTCAAACAGTACATCCTGGTGTATGGCTGGGCCACACCACACTGGATGCTTCTGGCATTGGTACAATGAACCACAGTTGGGTAAGTGAATGCCTGGTTCATGCAGTCCTGTATAGGTACCAGTAGATGGCAAATGTGATTGATGCAGTGGCTGCAGTACTGCTTCCACTCACTGGCTCAGGGTCCTTAGCGAGAATCACAGTATTGTGCAGAATTGTGTAGTCTGTTGCCTCTGAGCAAGCAATGTGTATGGTAACTGGGCAACACTAAGGCAGCAACGGATGCCACACAGCAGAAGCCAATGTCCAAATAACATAGATTAACTTCTGCATGACAATATGTCTCTATCATCACATGTATTGACACGCAGGTGTTAATTACAATTCGCAAATGGGTCGGTAAGACTGGCCTAAAGTTCCCGTGATGTACACAGTCTGGGGTAAGTTGGTCTCATAATAAAGTGGCAATACCTCCCAATCGTGACCTCTGGGTATGACAGTGGTTGTTAACTCTGCAAATATTGGATGTATAGTATTGGGCTGTGGTGTCGGGGCCAAGACATGGTTCCTGTAGCACTACACAGTATGGGTAGTCAAGCAGATATCCGCGATTGCTGAATGTTACACAGCATCAGTGAAACCCACTGCTCACAAGGACACAGTCCGACAAGCCTCTACACTTTTACATATGCACAGTGGTGGTCCATTGTAGGACCCAAAAATTGTTAATATACCAGAATTATTGCCTTATTTCAATGCTTACCTGAACTCATTGTCGCCACAGGTACACATACATGCAACTGCAAGCATGTTTAATGTTGCTGATAGCTGTCCATGTAATGCAGCACAGATGCACAAAAGAAATACCCAGGGTACCGGGTCCATAGAATTGCTGCTCCACATCACAGTCCCGGCACACATGAAGAATGTGCAATGGGTACTGGGCGAAAGTTGGCAGTCAAGGGATTCTGCAAGGATGTAGACTGTGGTCTCGTGTTGCTCGCAGAGGCAAATCCTTTGTCCCGCCTGGTAGAGGGAGGCGTAGCAGAGACCTCGCCTTACTCTCCGCTAATAATGCAAACCATCCACCGGAGAATGCTAACATGTGTGGAAATGTGTACAGCCCTCATACTAGTGTCCAGTAGGCAATTGTCAGTGATGGTCAAATCGTATGGGCATGTAAGATGGCACCTGCACAACTGCAAACCCGGGAAATTACACAGCCGCTGTAAGGCATACAACACAGGAAATACAATATAGGGACTACAGTTGACATCTCCACATAACATAGTCGGACCGCCGTACAACACCGGCAAGACATACAGCACTTTCCAATCTGCCAGCAACAGAATGAGGAGCACCGCTACCATACAGCGGAACAGATGTGTGTGCGACCTGTGGAACACATACTAATGGCACACACACACGCCAATGTAGGATATGTAAAACTATGGCATTCCCACCTATGAAGACAACATTACGTTAAATGAATATATATAGGTGATCAACATGTTCCGTGGTGTTAGGCATTGGAAATACAGTGACGGATATGTCCCATGTGGGATGTCTGAGGTTTATATGAAGCAGTTAACCAGCATCTTTGGATGTATGACATTTGTCTGGCTGGTGTACTAAAATCACCTAAGGCAGCACCACGTAGAATGGGTAGTCAAAACACATCCGCTAATGGGGAATACAATCAGCAGTGAAAAGCACTAGGCAGGTGGACACCGTCCAGCAACATCTAACTTGACATATGCAATAATGTCCATTGTAGGACCTAAAAAATTACGTAAAGGACATGCGCCCACTTCTTCATCACCCACGCGAACTCATTGTCATCGCACGCACGTCACAGGTACACATATGCACCGTGTTTAACGCTGCTGATAGCCGTCCGCTAATGCAAGTGACAGATGCACAGATTTACCCAGGGTACTGGAAAAGTAGAACTGGCGTCTATCAAGGTCCCGCACATGAAGGAGTGTAATGGGCACTGTCGACTGTTGCAGCCAAGGGATTCTGCATGTAGACCGGTGTCGTGTTGTTTTCGCAGGCAATCTCTTTGTCCCGCACTCGAGGAGGATGTGTGCGACCCGCCTTAGTTCCTAATAATTCAAACCATCTACCGGAGAATGCAACATGCAGGTGTGAAATGTGTACAGCCCTATACCAGTGTCCAGTAGGCAATCCACATGGATGGACAAGCGTATGAGACTAAGATGGCACCCATAACTGCAAACCCGTGGAATTACACTGCCAGTAGTAAGCAAGCATTACACAAGTAATACACATAGGGACTACAGTTGACATTCCCCATACACAACAAACACAGACAACCAGCCGATGAAGTCCAAAGCAAAGACGCAGGTACCTCTCGTACACACCGCCAGTGACCACTTAGAGCACACCAGGAATTAAATGCAGTCACCATAGTTTATTTAAGTTGTTTTCATCTGCTTATAAGCAGACTTATTCTAGAATACATACAATGCAGTCCAATCTCTACTACATTTACAACCCTTAATTGGTCAGTAAATTAGATGTGCTAGGTATTAATTACATGCCTTAAAGGCAAACAAGCAAACAAACTTTACTTGGGTTACAGGATTCCACACAGTGAGGACATCAGACATTGCTTCAAAGGTACATTCTTCATAGAAATATAGAAATATATGTATATATATGAAAGATGAACCAACAGAATGTTTTCCAAATGTCTGACTGTGTAAGCTAAGCATATATATGTTCTACGGATTGTGCCAATATATTAACAGAACTGCAGACACCTAGTAATATAAATGAACCATAATATATACAGATAATCCGTATGATTATGACTAATGTAAAATAGACCAACGAAATGTAAAGATTCACAATGCTAATGTAAATATTCATTTAGAAGGTTACTTAAATAAATCAATTCAGACATCCATGTCAAACTACTAACACAAGGCCAGCGAGGTGCTTGCCCTCACATGTACTGGGATGTTGTTCCACAGCATAGTGAGTGTCTGAGTGATGAATCTGTCCCAACAACACGTTCTATTAATGACAGTGCCAAGGTGTATGTCACCTACCCTTGTGGTTCTGAGGGATCTAACTTCTTTAGGTGAAGCATAGTCATCAGATCTGGGTTCGACATGGCCTTGTATGCCAGGCACAGGTCACCTCTGGCAAGTGGTATGCAACTGTATACAGCTGGAATTCTTTCAGTTGGTCAGTATAACACATATTCCTGAGACCCTGCATCTGTTTGTTGATGAACTGTTGGTGCCTTTCCAGCTGCTGCAGGTGTTGGGTCAGATACATTCTGGACGGGCATTGTACTCAATCATAGGTCTAATGAGTGATGAGTACAAGGGACAATGACCTCCCCTGATCTACATGTGAATCCCTTCATGATGATGTGGGCAATGTGGAAGGTCTACCTAACTACATTAGCAATGTGTGTGTCTAACTAACGGTTAACAACAACCCGGTCCCCAGATCCCTGGTAACTCCCTCTGTGCTCAGTGGATTGCCACCCATATGGTAGCTAGTAACCTTGTTCTTCCCAAGGGTATGACTATGCATTTCCTGGCATTTAGCTGTAGGCCATGTGTCTGGCACCACTTATCCACATCTGTGAGGCACTCCTGAAGGATATCTGTGTCAGATGTGTGTCTGACTATGGCACCCAGTTTGCAGTCATCTGCAAACATTGTCACCCATAACCCCCCTGTGTTTGCCTGTACTTTGGTAACGAGATGCTGAAAAATAGTGGACCCAGGACTGAGCCCCATGGGACACCACCTGACTGGCTGTGAGTATGACATGGCGCCAGCAACTATGACCATGTGTGTTCTGTGACTTAGCCAGTTTGCAAACCCATATGGCGTATGTATGGATTTACGCTCAAGATGACGGGTTTATCAATGATACCCGAGGGGTATTGTGTCAAAGGCCTTGCCAGGTTGAGGTAGGCTGTATGGACTGCTTTACCGTCATCAATGGCCTTGGTGACTGATCCTACAAAGTCAAACACGTGTAAAAGGCATGATCTGACTTTGACCAAGCTAAACTGGGTTGTATCCAAAGTATGCGAGTCCCCTATGTCTTTATCTATGAGTTCCATTATGATCCTTCTCCATGGCTTTGCAGATAAGGCTTGTCAAGCTAATGGGATGGTAATAACCAGGGTCAGTGGAGGCACCATCTATGTGAAGTGTGACTACAGTCGCCTTTTGTGCTACTACCGGTATGTATCCTGAGGTGAGGCTAAGATTAAACAGCTGTCCTAAGTGTGGGTTTAATTCCCATAGAGTTCATGGAGTACACAGCTGGGACACCATCTGGTCCCATGGATGCTGTGTTCACTGCCTGAGACAGCATTTCCCACCTGTGCTACAGATGTTCCAGGATCTACAAGTCTCTGGTATAGATATCTCTATGTAGGGGGGAGGGGGGAAATGTTAGCACTGAACATGTCAGCCAGTATGCTGGCAATGTGTGTAGGTTCAGTCATCTTCACATCATTGTGAACCCGGTTTGAGCATATCTGGGAGTGTCCTCCCAGGTGTCCAACATAGCTAAAGAAGGACATATGAATGTCTGTTGAGTCCTTGTTAATTTCTCTGTTGAATTTCCCTGATGATTTCATGACAGCTTGTAGTTCTTCACATATAATGAGCAAGGATGTGTTACCTTACAAGTATTCCGCTTTTAACTTGTAGTATCTACCTCCTGTCGCTGTAGAGCTTGTTCATGGCTGGGGTCCACCAGACTGGATGCTTGTCTGTGGTACAAAGAGTCTCAGTTTTGTATGGGATTGCCTGATCCATGCAGTCCTGTAGGTGCTGGTGGAAGGCATATGTACGCGATGCAGCGGTTTGAGTAATGTTCACCACTGGCTCAGGGGCTTAAAGGAGACCACAGTAGTGTTCAGAAGTGTGAAATTGCTTTTGAGAAAGGCATATGTATGGTAACCGCACCACTGTACACATGGAACATCATGGCAATACACAACGGCTGGATGTGGGTAATGCTGGACATACCCACGGCAGACGTGGCACGTTCCTGAGTCCGATGCCCGGGGGACCACACACATAGCCGGCCTTAGGCATAGGTCAAGTAGGCAGCCGTCTAGGGCGTTGCTCTACTCGGGTCACCTTTCCAGACTTTCTTTGGTGTAGGTAGACCAGGAGGGGGGTAGCGGGTGATGTGGCGGTGGCAACCTCTGCCTAGGGCACCACTTAACCTAAGGCCACTCTTCCCATGGGTAATACAGCAGTACCCACACCCAGACGCGGGTCATTGCTAGTATGGCATATCATCTATGGCAAGAAACCATATATTCCCAGACATAATGGCACAGCATAATGCCTGTCCGCCGCCCAAACGCAGACATACGTCACCCACGGCGGTGCGGATGTACTGCGCGAGATGTCCGTTACCAATGTCGACATTGTCTCGCTTTGTGAAACAAACTCCACATAGCGATTCAACACTAAACAGCGACGGAGAACCCGATGTCCCCGTGGCTGAGCTGTTCAACCTGTTCCGCCATGTTAAATGTGTAGCACAGCGAACCGCCCAAACCAAGCAACGGACATGTCTGTGGCTCAGTGAAAGTCGCCACGCTAATGGTAAACCCATGTAATATTGCGACACAGGTCATACATACCGAGGGTTAGTAATGGAAATAGGTCCGCTCGACCGACCGTGCAATTAGTATAACATGATCTACAATGGGTACACCGCCAATCGCACACGGATATGAATAATTGGGGTGACATGGTACCATAGACACGGACAAAACGCGCCCATGTGACTCATCTAACATTCGCACACGGTCAGGGCAGTTCCAGACACTGGGCGACAAGACCAAACCCAAAGCACCACAGCAACACCCTGACAATCAAGGCCTGTATGCATAGGGGATATAAGCACCTGTCATCTGAACATCCCTGCGGTCACGACATATGCATCCTGGGCCATGAGCGAGGGGGAATAAGGAATGTTTAACATGCAGTACCGCACCTTTCCCAGCAGGAGAATGGATGCCTGTGACGGCGTGGAGTGCGGGGATATATAAATGTACGTAAGTACCATGGGTATGTATATTAATGACACCAACAGCTAACGGTAGTGGTCACAGTAACCGCAAACGTGAATGCAGTCACGCTTGAATTACTACTATAGAACATATAGATGTGAACGGTATGTAATGCGCCCATGCTGCAAAGACTGTTACATGTATAAAGTTGTAAGTGCGTTCTGCACACGCCCGTCAACCGGATCAGACATATGTTACCGAATAGTCACAACTAACACAAAACACGAACCACACAGACCCAGTAAACATATATAAACAGAATACGGATATGCATGTGCGCTTCGCGCCAGAACCCACAATTCGAAATGCGAGAGTGCGCGTGCGAGTGTGATCCACTGGAAGCAGGGAAGGTTAAGGATGTGTCCTCCACTCATTTACATTCATAATTGTAAAATATATGCTTAAATAGTACTTATTGATTCCATGCTTTGGAATCGTGAATGCTACAATTATACACATTGATATAAAATATCCTGATCAACACACTACATTCCAAGGTTTACTCACAACAATTATCAACTATGTTTCAAGATACTGATTGTATTTACCAATATTGTATTTATATTAACACATTGTTGTCGATTATTGTTTCCATGAAGTAATGTATGCAACACTGATTTGTATATGTCACGCTATAATCAAGACTTGGAGCACTGTCCACTTAACTATGAGCGGTTTATTGATTATTTGACTTTAAACTGACTCTGAAGGAAGTGTATAAGGGACGACTATGTCATGCATTTCATCTCGACGATGCCCCATGTTAGTAGGTGAAAGAGCTCAGTATCTTTGACTGTGGAGTCTATCGCTTTTGTCATTGTCTCTTTGGCCGATATATGTTCCATAATGTCGCTTATGAAGATGGGCAGGACGCAAGGTTTGCTGTATTTCCGCTACTGGCACGTGGATATAGATAGGCCAAGTAATACATAATATGGGTAGTCAAGCAGACATCCACGATTGGGGAACATACAGCGGCAGTCAAAACCACTGGCCAGATGGTGACAGTCCAACACGTTCTACACTTTACATATGCACATTGGTGTCCATTGTAGGACTCCAAAAATATTTGCGTTTACACCTTCATCCCATTGTGATCGACCAATCAGAGTACAAGCCGTGACTACGGCACAGCTAGACATATGCACCACCAGCGGTGTAAGGTTGATGATACCTGTCCATGACATGCAGGACATATGAACAGAAATCCCCAGATTGTCGTGGTCCATAGAAGTGCGGCCCATATCCCAGTCCCGCACACATGAAGGATGTGCAATGCGTACCGTGGGGGGTTGCAGCCATGGGATCCTGGGTATGCAAAATGGGGCTCGCTGTTGTTTGGCAGATAATCCGTTGTCCCGCCCTGTGGGAGGGCTGTGGGTATAGCACGTGCCTTAGTCCCCACTAAGGATGCAAAGCATCCACTGGGTAATGCTAAAAGCAGGTGTGAAATGTGTTCAGCCCTACATCAGTGTCCAGTAGGCATTTCCCAAGGATGGACAAACGTACGGACAAGATGGCACCCATAATAGCAAACCTGGTGAAATCACACAGCCATAGTAAGGCATAACACAGGAAATACAGATGGAAACAACAGTAGACACACCCCGTAGACATCCATCCTGCCGCATAATCCCGGCGTACACAGCAGCCAAGGTGCTAGCAAGTATGTGGGGATCACCCACTTCCACTCAGCGGAACATACGGGCGACCTGTGGAACACATAGTAATGGCACACCAACAACGTCAACTAGGAAGGTCATAGCATGGTTAAAGTATGGCGCTCACACATAAAGAACATCCTGTCATGAATAAATAGGTTCTACATGTACCGGCTGTGTTATAATGGCAATACAGTGGCGGATAGTTCACAATGGGACCTCTGAGGATTACTTAAAGCAGTTGCCAACCTGCAGGACCACAGTAACACCATATGGGTTAATTGTGGAAGGACACGGGTTCCGTGAGCACTACATAATATGGGTAGGCAAACAGACATCCGACCGGGGAACATACAGCAGCAGTCAAACCACTGGCCGAATGGACACAGTCCAACATGTTCTACACTTTACATATGCACATCGATGTCCATAGTTGGACCCAATCATTTGTCCTTAGGTGTTGGCAACAGGCTGCTATCGTGCACCCAGAAGAAGTGACAGCCGTGACTACGCACAGGTAGATATAAGCACCACAAGCATGTACAAGGGTGATGACAAGGTCCATGAAATGCAGGACATATGAATAGGACTCGCCAGGTCGGGTCCATAGACGCGCTCACATCCCATACCCGCACACATGAAGGATGTGCAATGGGTACTGTCGAGGGTTGCAGATATGGGATGGTGGGTATGCATAAATGGGTCTCTGTGTGGATTGGCAGATGGTTCGTTGTCCCGCCCGTGAGGGACGTGGCATGGCATATGCTACCATCGCACTAATAATGCCAATCATCCACCGGAAAATGCAGAATGCAGCAGTGTAATGTGTACAGCCCTATACTAGTGTCCAGTAGGCAGTTCCCATAGATGGGCGAACGTATGGCCAGGATGGCACCCATAGCTGCAAACCTGGGGGAATCACACAGCTGTTACAAGGCATAACCCAGGAAATACAGATAGGGACTACAGTAGACACTCCCCATACAGAGCCAGACCACTGGGCAGATACCGGAGTATACAGCACTCAATGTGCCAGCACATAACTGGGGATCACACGCTTCCATACAGCGGAACAGATGGGTGACCTGTGCAACCATACCAATGGCACAATATCAACGTCAGCTGGGAAAGACATACGATGGTCGAACCAATGAAAGACATCCTTCATTGAATTAATAGGATTGATGTCAATTGACCATGGACAACACCTAATCAACCATAAAGACTCGCTGGCACCCTATGGCCACAAACCAAGTCACACATAGGTAGATGGAACAGTCAACATAAACATATTGTGCACGACAGGTCACATATGTTATCCAAAGGTTCTTCATAGACATGTATGCGCTATCACCCGTAGGCCCCGTGAGACTAACACATAACATGGGAGCATCCAGGCTTTAAGTATCCACCCTTACACTTCCATTTGTCACTTTCAATGCGAACAATGACCATGTAGCCACAGCATAGAAAGCACAGACGCACTGCTAATGACACACACGTATGTCAACATGTCAGAAAGCATCCTATGAACACACGTATTACATGATATTGTACTATGCCAACCCCTCAACAATCAGAGACCTAACAATGTATATGGAAGATATGCATAGCATATCACTGTAATACAACGGTACAGAACTGACAGAGTGGACAAATGTATGTTAACCCTACATCTGCATCTACACTACATTCTGCTACGTGGTGTTTGCTCCACCTGCTTCTCAAAGGATGCCTCAACAGTTATCCATCGGTCAGCCCTGGTGTGTGGCCAACCTCCACCTACTAATCTATCTACATACGATTCTTCAGCATAGCTGAGGAGGTCCCTCCTGTGGTGTTATACTCTAGACGCCGTGACAACACCGACTGTAGACGCAGGCCTTGTGATGTGCCCATAGCCGCAGCATACTCCAATCCTGCGGCTGCCCAGGCCGCCTAGTAGGGCCACCTGTCTAGTAGGCGGTCACGAGGTATATCAAGATGGGTGCACCATGTGTTGTGCTGGCGCGCAATGTAGCCCCACAGCCTAGGGCACCGGATCTAAGGCCGCTGCCGTCGCAGGGGTAGTACAGTCTGCAGGTATGTGCAGACGCACATGTAACAGCGTCCACAAGGATACCCATAGTGGCACAGCTGCACACATGGCTATAGGACACACACACACACGCCATGCATACAGCACTTAGACATACACACACCATAAATAGGCAAATACACACAAGGTGTATGTCGTATGGGTAAAGTGTCAGGACAGCAAGGATAGCTGTCTGCCATGTAATCCAGCAGGTGTCTATGAGGTGTTCTGGAATATGGACAGTGCATGGACAATGTGTGGATATGCAACGCACTACAGTTATATGTGTCAGCCGCAAATATGCGATACATGGGGAAGACAGCTGTCCATGGGAGAGCAGCTGCACGGCCGCAACATAGGTACATAGATATACAAAGAAAGAGATACACACGGCACATCCGCAGGCCCGGAGTGTAATGCACACAGCAGCACCCCACCACACCATAGTAGGGTACACGGAGAACACGCCACGGAGGTCGCCACCACAAGAAGCACACAAGCAGTACATGAAGCGCCCGCCATCCACAAACCCATGGATGGCTCCAGGATATGGGTGTTCCTGAACCTCAAAGCCATACCGTATGAACCCATGCAGCTGGGAGCTTGACACACACACATGTGGCACGATGGTGATTGACCACACCCCCACATACCCAACTGCACAAACGCATAACACAGGTATGGTATGCGCACGTGGACCACCGAGCACACCACCAGCAGAGGCACATGTACAGGTGGGTGGCAACAACCGCATACAGGAATGGCCGCTGGTAGGCAAGGTATGTGTTGCGAGCCTAAAAGCATGTTCATCCGCAGAGGCAGCTGCAAAACACACACACACACACACACAAGGGCCGGAGTCGAACCTACGCCATCTACATGAACTCACTACAGTATGAAGCATTTACAGAACGCTACCGAAGTTTACTGAACAGAGCGCTGTCAGAGGCATACTTGTAGGCTGCTGACGCCACCAAGAAGACAATAGTTGGCAATAGGCAAGGTATGTGTTGGAGCGCCTAAAAGCATGTTCATTCGCAGAGGCAGCTGGAAACACACACACACACACACACACACACGGAAGGGACGGAGACGAACCTACGCCTATCTACATGAACTCACTACAGTATGAAGCATTTACAGAACGCTACCGAAGTTTACTGAACAGAGCGCTGTCAGAGGCATACTTGTAGGCTGCTGACGCCACCAAAGACAATAGTTGGCAATAGGCAAGGTATGTGTTGGAGCGCCTAAAAGCATGTTCATTCGCAGAGGCAGCTGGAAACACACACACACACACACACACGGAAGGGCCAGGAGACGAACCTACGCCTATCTACATGAACTCACTACAGTATGAAGCATTTACAGAACGCGCTACCGAGTTTACTGGACAGGGCGCTGTCAGAGGCATACTTGTAGGCTGCTGACGTCACCCGCAAGACAATAGTTGGCAATAGGCAAGGTATGTGTTGTGGAGCGTCTAAAAGCATGTTCATTCGCAGAGGCAGCTGGAAACACACACACACACACACACACACACACACGGAAGGGGCGGGAGACGAACCTACGCCTATCTACATGAACTCACTACAGTATGAAGCATTTACAGAACGCTACCGAGTTTACTGAACAGAGCGCTGTCAGAGGCATACTTGTAGGCTGCTGACGTCACCCGCAAGACAATAGTTGGCAATAGCCAAGATATGTGTTGCGAATCGCCTAAAAGCATGTTCATTCGCAGAGGCAGCTGGAAACACACACACACAGAGACACACACACACACACACACGGAAGGGATGGGGGACGAACCTACGCCTATCTACATGAACACACTACAGTATGAAGCATTTACAGAACGCTACCGAGTTTACTGAACAGAGCGCTGTCAGAGGCATACTTGTAGGCTGGTGACATCACCCGCAAGACAATAGTTGGCAATAGCCAAGATATGTGTTGCGAAGCGCCTAAAAGCATGTTCATTCGCAGAGGCAGCTGGAAACACACACACACACACACACACACACACACACACACACACACACACACACACGGAAGGGACGGGGACGAACCTACGCCTATCTACATGAACACACTACAGTATGAAGCATTTACAGAACGCGCTACCGAATTTACTGAGGAGAGCGCTGTCAGGAGGCATACCCCACGTGGAGTGGTATCATTTGCAGAGGCAATGCGCCCGATCGAGTTAGCTCAGAGTGCGCAGTCACGCAGCCTGTTAGCATCCCAAGGTCGCCAGACAGTAACACGCTAGTGCTGCAGTCGGAATACCAACTACCTACTGATCAGTACATCACTGCCTACTGGGCATGCTCAGACACTTAGACTCGCACAGAGCAGACATGCATACACATGGTGCGACGGCATGGGTGGCGGAATGTGGACCGTCGTGTGTGTCCAGCCACACAACAGCAACCTGGCCATGCCACAGACGTGGCCGCTATGAAGGGGATACAGGCATGCACCCGGGTATAACTGCAGTCGGCGCAGTGTGCACTGTGCTGTGTGTCTATCTACACAGCTGCCTACTGGGCATGCTCAGACACTTAGACTCGGCACAGAGCAGACATGCATACACATGGTGCACTGCATGGGTGGCGGAATGTGGACCGCCGTGTGTGTCCAGCCACACAACAGAAACCCCGCCATGCCACAGACATGTCCGCTGCAGCGGGGAATATCTAGGTGCAATTAACCATGTGTAGGACTGGCCTACAGTTTGTTGCATGCTACAGACAACCCTCCCAAACACAGGATACCTGCACAGATGTCCTGAGGACACTGGTG
Source organism: Protopterus annectens (assembly GCF_019279795.1). NCBI lineage: Eukaryota > Metazoa > Chordata > Ceratodontiformes > Protopteridae > Protopterus > Protopterus annectens. The sequence goes on along the minus strand of NC_056742.1, from coordinate 25,259,850 downwards.
AGTGTGCATGCTCTCACAACAGCGCCGTATTGGGTGACATGAACCACCCATACATAGCCTGGGAACATTACCCATGGCACAACACACTACGCCACCAGTCCCAGGTGTTCTCACACCTGGCCACTGTTAAACAGCCATGTACCATACACACTAGGGGGGGATGTCTGACAGTTCTGCCCATCACACATGGTGTGGATATGCCCCACACAGGATGTACAGCCCTCAATGGTGATGCCAGACCGTATAGTGGATCCACTGGTCATCCACATCATGCAACCAACACCGCATGGGGACCTATGTGATGACCTCTCCACAACAAACCACACACATCATACGACCGTGTGGTACCCTACAAGTCCTCCATGCCAGTGTTGAACACAGGCCAGGCTGCAACCGCCTAACAACTGCCTTCTCTGAGCACCCACATGCATGTCTGCAACAGGCAAACATGATAACATCAGGACCTTGTCCACCACAGGTAGGCACATGGTGTGGTGGACCCCAGCCACTGACAAGCTGTACATCACCAGTTGGAGCTAATACATGACAGAGTAATGTCAGTACCAGGGATACCATCTCCCATCCATACCGGCGTCAGCATACGGACACACATACACTCATCCACGGCCGCCAGTGGGAGTGGTACTGCAGAGGGCACATGAGACAACCATAGGGCCTTCCCTAACTGTGGTAAGGACATGGTTGCGGGCACACAGACATGGCTGGAAATGGTCCAGAATGGTACAACGGTCACTGCAGCCACAGACATTGTCAACAAACCAGCGACATGTTCCATGCACACATCCACCCCCCAAGAGGGACATATCCATCCCACCAAACTGTAGCCTCCCAAACATCTCATATGGCCTGGAGTGATCCCATATCTCTATGGCGGTTGACACAGCAGCAATGGGCACCGATGGTGTCCCTGGCTGTGTGCTACCCATCCTCATTGACGCCTCGCCCACACATGCGGCCACTGTGTCATGTTAGCCTTACTATGGGCTATGTCCCCGATGGATGGCATGTGGCATCTGTGGACCCACTATGCCAGGGTAGTGCTCTTATGGACTGTAGACAGCCACACCCTATCAGCTTGACAAGCCTTGTCTGCAAAGCTGTGGGGAGGTCCATACAGGTGCCCATGGATACAGACAGCGTGTACAGCCAATACCGAACATACCCACAACAACATAGTCAAGTGCGGATCCTGCCTCCCGAACCTGCTCGTCCTGTCTGGAGTGGTCACCAAGGCCATTGATGGGGATACGCGGCTTTGCACACAGTACCATGCCTGGTGGGAGCGTTCAGAGCACACTCCACATGGGACTCATGGAAATGCTCGCCAGCATACATGTGGGGACATATGTCACCCGATGCTTCTCAGAAAGGTTGGAGGTCACACCACACAGGGTTGGTGTTCCTGGTGCCATGTCACAGTCATCTCTGGTCTCCACTGGAGGCCCACAGGGCTCAGTCCTGGGCCCCTGCCATACGGCATCCGAACTTCCAATGTGCATACAATCATAGGGGATTGTGGCAGACAAGGTATGCAGATGACTACACACCGCCACCATACCCAACACCCCATGTGACACGGACATCCACCTAGGGCGTCATAGACATGTATAACTGGTGCCAGAGCTATGGCCTGCTACTACATGCCAGAGAAGGTGCAGCCCTACCCAGTGTGAAGGACATGTTCGTCCCAATGTCACATGTAGGTGGTACGCCATTAAAGATGGTGGACATGTTCAGGGAAATGGCTACCACACCTGTTGGTAACCTCTGTCAACACACACAATGGCAATGTGGGTGTGAAGACATTCCACTGTGGCCTCCTGGTCTGGATGGAATCGCATCCACATCAGGGTGTTCATTGTACCCTGTACACATCACACACCAGAGCAATGACTGCGTACAATGGCACATCTGGCCTGTAGCTAACCTGACGCCTGCAGCACTCGGAAGGACCGCAAACGTTCCACAAGATGGGGATGACGGTGCTAGGACATGTGTCACAAGCTGCACGGCCAAGGGGACTCCGGCTGTAAATCTTCACAGCACATCTGCTCTGTGGTGATCTGTGCCTGGCATACACGGCCATGTCTGACCTGGGTGACATGGGCATATTCCACCTCCCAGGCTCCAGGCAAACACGGGCACAGAAGCGACTGTCAAACACCTCAATACAAAGATGAGTGAGACGTGCTGGGGGAACAGGGTTAACGGCCAGACACCCCCTACAACACGGAGAGGAGTGCCAGCCCATGTGAAGGAAAGGCCCTGACTGCCTTTGTCCAGGACTGATAATGACGTGTGGATGTGTGACGATAGTTATGCGCCAGGCAACATCTGTGTGTCACTGCTAGACCAGGGACTGGGGACTGATGGATGTGGCATCCCCATCCTGAGGGGTGTTAGCAGCCACACACAGTCATGCTAGGTCCACACATGTCGTAGGGCACATACCCTGTTACGTTCATGTGCGCCTATGTACCTATGTAGGGGCCCATGCCTGATGCGGGTAACTGTGCTATGCTGATGTTGCCAGACATGCCTGTGGGTACCCCCTTACTACACGTGGGGAACTAATTACAGTGCTCCCAGTAGGCACGTGCAAGTACACCATCAGTATCATACGGGTTAACTGCACCAACATGGTGCTACACATGTAACCACCACACATACTGTGTACACATATCAATGAATGCTGCACCTGTCCTGCATGGTATGTCTGCTGCATGATGTCAGTGCACAACCCACATCACATACACACCTGTCACCAGCCATACACACACACCACAACATACACATCACATACTATGCGGACACAGGTATCACATACACCTCTCACTATCTTGTCCACCCTGTGCATCAGAATATGTTAGCTTAACCGTGCAGTGATGGTGTAGCTCACAGTTATGCGGCAGAGACTTCATCATATGCACAGGGTGATGTGTGCCACAGGCATGGGCTGTACCAATGGATGACATCATGTGTGTGTGTAAGGGCCTGTGCATTGACTGGGCATGACTGTGTAGATTGCATGTGGGTGTGGTGGAGCCCTACAGTTGTGTCTGCTGTGTGTGGGTTTGTGTGTACACAGTTCAGTCATCTGTGATGCCTACACGGGGTATGCTTGGCAGCCCCAGACTGTACAGTGCAGGTGTTATGGCTCACTGTGTCTGCCGGCGGCGACGTGACCCGCGCCTGCCTGGGGTCGCACGGACATGACCGGGTGGAGGTACGGACTGTCCACTCTCCGATGTCACATGTCCGCTGGAAACGTGCCCACGCCGGGGCCATCCAGGGCCACGTCCACGTGGCCTGCTCTGTCCTGGTGTGGATGGTGTAGTAGCAGCTGCACTGCTGCTGCTACCAGCACTGTCTGGGTGGGCATGGGAGGTGGCACGCACACGCTGACCTGCACCAGGTGGTGTTGCTGGCCCACGCCCATGTGCCCTATGCCTCACCCCTACCTGGTGTTCCTGCACGGACTGCGCACGCTCAAGGATGGCCATGCCTCGGTCCAGGATCCCAGCCATGTCACCCAATCTCCTATCCAGAACATCGGCAAGATGCTGTTGTGCATTCGCCAATGCCTGGATGTTGTCATTCAAGGTACGGATTGCAGACCTCTGCAGCCTCTGCCCTTCCTGGTTCTGCCGCTCGCACGCGGCTCCGCGCCGCCATTACAGTCTGGAACATGCGTCTGGTAATACCAGCTGCTGCACCCTGTACGGCAGGTGTATGTCTAGCGGTGCTCCCCCTACGAGCAGCACCTGCCACATGCCTGCGTGGCACTGCACCAGTCCTTACACTGGCAACATCGTGTGTACCCACACCTTCTGCAGCCACCACACATTCCTGCTCGGTGCCAACAGACGCTGACTGACCGTCATCTATGGGCAACGGTGTTGGGGTATGTGTCGGCATCTGAACCGTGAGCGGGGTTGAAAGGGACATAAGTGTGATGTTCTCCATTGGCACAGTGTCTGCCTGTGACGACCCTGCCTGTGCCTCATGCACATGGTCATCACCACTAGTATCTGTGGGGACACTAGCATCAGATTGACCGCAGGAGGGGAACTCACCTACAGCACCTGTCAATACAAAGACATACCATCGGTTACAATACAGACACACACACACACACACACACACACACACACACACACACACACACACACACACACACACACATCATGCATGTGATAATGCAGGTGGCATGCAGCATTCACACAACACAGACCAGTGAATGCAGACCAGACATTCATAGTGGCAGTATGTACACTGCCCTGGTGGGAACAGTACAACAGGCAGGTGTCTTTTAGTAGGCATGCAGTACACACATTCATGGTAGTTTGCATGCATCAGCGTGATACACCATGTGGCCACAGGCAAGTTGACAGTACACATGGCTGCCGACACTATGTAATGTACACCGCAAACATGTGCGGTATCATGTGGACATGTGACGATGGTGTCCCACCGCATGCACCACATCACAACGGCTGTCACGGTGCAGTGTTATGTGTACAGTCTATAGATACAATGTATGGGTAACAGGGATGTCTGTGCAGGTACGGTTGCTGTGAGCTGTGTACATAGCTATACAGTGTGGAGTGCGGGCTCTGTGCCACTGCACAGTAGCAGGACACAGTTGTGTGTCTGTGCGATGCGTGACCTGGACACATTACATTGCCATGTCTGTAAGTCAGTTCAGCTGCTCAGCAGCACATATATGGTGGACATTGGAGGCACCTGTAGTAGCTGTGGAGAGGCATTCCATGTCACTGGTGTACTACATCGGATGTCCAGGGGGTCCACTACAGTGATGAACCCACTATGTGTGTACAGGGTGCAACGGTGACTACCCACTGTGGATGTGCTGTGTGGCAACATGCCTGTAGGTATCGACCATGGCCTTGTCTGTCTGGGTCATTGACAATTGTGTGTGGTGGACATCGTTCACACAGCCCTGTGGTGGCCCATGTGACATACAACCATACTAGTGTGAGGTGTCACATTCCCTACGGATATGCAGACAGTGTGGAAGTCCGCTATGTTGTGCATAGGTCATGTCATGGTGTGACAATGCTGCAGCCAGACATCCACGTGCATGGGACATGGCATGTGCCATGTCACAACGTGTGCACCCGATGCAGGGGCATAGGTCACATTGGTAACACCTGTGCTCTGGCCAGATCACAGCTCACTATGTGGTACTGTGTGCATACTGCACTGGCATACCAATGCATACTACACATGCAGCCATTGTGGAACACCTACACCATTGTATGCATAGCTGAATGCACGTAACACACCAATAGGTTGTGTGGTGTCATGCCACTCTACGCTAACGGTTGTATCTACTGTACATGGGTGGTGTGTGTCGGGTGGTGCAACCTGTATACCGTGACTGGGGCACACACAGGTGAGCATGTAATGCCTGGACACATGGGGAATATCAATACAGCAGTTCATGCCTTTGACTAGCAACAGACTTACCTGCAACAGACCCTTGTCCTTGCGACACGCCAGACATACCTGTAAAGGGATTACACAAAGGTATACACATTAGCCATTACTATCTCCACGGTCAGCACTGTGCATGTCACATCATGCATCTGTGAGTTAGCATGTGCTATGCACATGTCTGCTAACACAACATAGCATACTATAGTTTGCATCTTGTGTGGCCATATACCTGGCATGTATTGCTATATCATGTGTTGTACTATGACACCCACACCCACGTCGCTCATCATACAAACATGCAACACTGACTTACCAGGCGGCTCCAAGCTCATAGTTCGGGAGACACCCACCTCCACGATGGACGCATGTGTTTCTGCGTGTTGTTCCGTGGGTGTCCCCAGACTGGCCAGGAGCTCCTCCGTGGCTGTGAGTGGGGCTGGGTTGGTGGCCCACCACCTGTCCCACGTTGTTGCCTGGCGATTGCAGCGGCACGCTGTCTTGCATGCCGGATCAGGTCTGTGCAGTGCCTGCAGATTTGCTGATAGGTGCGGTTGTATCCGCCCAGGCTGTTCACCCTCCTGCACATCTCCTCCCACATCTCCTGTCGTTCCTGTGCCTGCTGTGGCACATGGCTGAATAGCATGTCGTGGTTAGTATGGAGGTATGGGATTATCACCTCCTCCTCCTGTCGACTGAAAGGTGGAAGCCGGGAATGTGGCATTATCTGGAAGACATAATGATGGTGGCAGGTCACATTCACACTGCTGTGCTGGCATACTGTTGGAAATACATTGCTATGACATGTACGACATCTGCACAGTGATCTGTGAAAGGCATTGTGACAGTGACACAGCCGATGTTTTGGCTTAACACCATTGAGCAGTGGGTGTCACATCATATCTGTGTGCCACCCCATCACACTGTACACGCACCATGTAGATGTTAGCCTGCTGTGGACATGTGTACCTGGCTGCACCTATGTCCATATCACTTGGCATAGGTCCCCATGTGACGTCGGTGCTACTGTTCACCTGGACGCTGTGTATATGTCAGTACACATCACGTCTGTGTCCATTGTGAACGTCAGCAGCGGCGCTGTACACATACACATGGACACCTGCACATGCATGTGTTGTGCCATGTACTTCCACACAGCACTGTACGGGTGTTGGACAACTTGCCACAGCTCACCTGTGTTGCACATGTGATAGACATGGGGCAATGTGTAACCATGACACATTAGCAGGAAAGGCCATGCATAGCATGTACACACACACATTGTGCAGAGCATCACACAGCACCTGTAACACGACAGGGTGCATCACCGCCACATTACTGCTGTGTATGGTTGATAGTGAGAGTGCCTTTTGTCCATTGCACCATGTAGGACTGTGATAGCTCATGCAGCCTTGCTGGTCAGGTCTGCATGATATGGCAGGGTATGCCACATACATGGCACTGGGTTATGATCCACCTGGGGGTTGACGGTATTGGCAGGGTGGCTGTCCATTCCATATGTCATTGCTGTGTGTATATGGACATTCAACATGTTTATCACCATGGTGTGGACACTGTCCTCAAGCGAGGTATGCTGCACGCTGCTTGCTGAGGGTGTGTCTGGTGCATGCAGGTATCACACATCCATGCATACACTGTAGCCCTGGCAGGTGCTATGTGCTGGGATATTGATCAACACAGTGCTGTATGTGGACACACACCGCTATCCGTGCCCATGGATGGCTGCCTGCACTGATGTGGGTACCACATATGTGTACATCCAGTGCCTGCTGCCACCCCATGTCTGCTGCTGCACTACACACCACCATCCCTCCCTCTGTGAATGTGGTGTTGGGCACAGCATAGGTATCCATGTATGGGGACAGGGATGTTCACATAGCAGGCCCACTGATGGTATCGTCGTTCTGACCATACACGTATGACGCACCCTCACACATACAACCCATTCATATTGTTGTTCACAACGGTGACACAGCTATATTGCTATGCCGGAGGCATTCACAGACATACATACACAGAGGCATGCACGCCCATCTGTGGCATTGCCTGGACTATTGCTGTGGTTCAGCACATAACGTGTTTGACTGCAGCTGGCGCAGACCTACTGTGCACATGTCTACACGGTAGGCCTGTTCTACAGTAGGCATCTGTGATGTGCTGTGCACATCTCATATCTGCACATTTGGTTGGTGTCCATCGGTCCACGGGCCAGTGGTGGGACATACAGGGATGTTGCTGAACATATATGCATGCAACCCTGTACAGCTGTAACGCTTAGCCTCTCAGATGCTCATGTGTCGTGGACGTGAACACCGAACACACACAAGTGGTTGTGGGCTGCCGTCCGAACCCATCTCCACCTGTGGGTTGCTATCATCCCACACACTCCTTGTATTGTATGTTCAGGCTATGCACCTATGTGGGGCTTGTGGCCATGCAAGACGATACTATATGCCTTTGCACCCATCACAGACAATGTCACACAGGTACACCGCGGACGACGCTGGCCACAGCCTGTTGCCAGCACATCACATGTGGTGCACACATACATCTCCTGTGGGACATGGTCAATTGTACGGGCATGTCCAGCGGTCACATGCCACAGCTAACCCTACATGACGGCTATGCAGCACATGTGTCTGTACACCTACTGTCACATGTACACGAGCAATGCCCCCCTACCTACATCACATGGTACTACCTGTGGGGTATGTGCATCTGCATCCATGCTATGGCCATAGATGACAATTGTACATCAATATGTGCAACATACCTAATTGGGGGTTGTCATGTGCACATGTTCCACGTGTCAATGCATTGTTTGTGTCTGTTGGCCGGTCATTGTTGTGCATGGTTAACATGGCTGCCATAGCGTACTGTGTGTGATTCCAGGTACTTCATTGGCCTACCAGCATTGTACATTTCCACAGCACATTCCAGCCATCATGTAGCCATCTTAGATGACAGTGGGAGGTGTTCCACCATGTGCACATATGTCACACAGTACGAGGGTGACTGACACACATTGTCAGGACTGGGTTCTGACTGCTGTAGATGTGTGTAATGGTGTTTACGACCATGACTGCGCCAGATGGTGTCATCTGGATGTGTAACATTCACAACACACACCTACATTCACATAGCAGCACATCGTCCACGACGATGGACATTACGGCATGAACACTGTGTGCGGTATGTCTGTATGACCACTGCATATATCACTGGTAGCCACCAGCATGGCTGCCTACAACAGCAGTGTGTATCCTGTGCAAACATGAGTTACACCTGTCACAACACACCTGTGTCAGATGGCCCTGTAGTGGGTGACAGTGCAGTTCCATACATCCTGTAACAGTATACATCATGCACCACTATGTTGCAGACATGTGAACGACTGTGCTACTCGACATATGCACACATGAGACATCACCTGGTACACCGCGTCTGCCTTGCCACCTGCTATTGGGGCCACCCTGTGATGACATTGTACGGCCCACATAGACTGGCACATGTGATGGCTCAATGGTGAATTAACCCTCCGGATGTGTGTGTCTAGCCAGGTGTCCAGTAGCCAGTGGTCTGCACGCAGGGATACTGGACATTGCCCTACTCTGTCACTGGGACTGTTGACTATGGTCATACTGTACTTATGCAGGCATGTGGTGTTTGTCCAGTCTGATAGTCGTGTTCAACCACACTAACGTGGCACACATGACCTGTGGACATCTGCCTAAGGTGTGCAGCCCACATGTCCATCTTCACATGCTATGCTGCCTGTGCAGCACTGTCACATGTCTGTCTCCGGCAGGGCTGTCACAGGTAGGCACAGCATGCAGTGATGTGTGACAATGCTTACACCCTCCACTGTGCTGTACACAAGCACTGCACACACAGTACGGCGCGCATGTCATTAATCTGCAGTGCCTGAGACTTGCCTCCATAGCCTACACGGCACACCTGCCAGTCCAGATTGTACACAGATCATACGTCCCAGGCACATACCTGGACTGCATCACACATGGGTGGGTGGTTCCCACACAACACAGTGATTTACACACATACTGTATATTCCCGAGACACATTGCATCATGGGTAATCCATGTTCAGATACCCATGTTCGTGACCGCTACGCACATTTTGACACACGACGGTGAATACACTGTACACCACAGGTTACATGCTAGCCGTGTTGGCATACTGTACATTGCACCTAGGACAGTTGCTACTGCCATGTATTGACAGCATCACACACTTCCCTGGTATGGACTCCCATGTACCCACACATGCTTGGCCATGCAGTACACATAGCTGGGTGACACATTACACAACACATACCACACCTACACTACCCTCGGCATGCACCAAACCTCCATGTGTCTGTGTGCTATGCCTACAGACATCCCCCCTCTGTTTGCTGAACATCCATGCTTCTCAGCCCTACTAGCCACACCCTAGACACACGACCATCGCAGCATGCATGGTACATACGGACTACAGCCGGTACTCCCGACATCCACTGACAGAGGTAGTTGATGGCATGGCACCCCATACGATGGACAGTCTACGTGACCATGCCGACACATATCACAGTGCACTTCCGCTACATTTACGCAGTGGTAGGGACCATGCTATTCCACACAGGGACATGGTGGTACTGGCCTTTTCACAGACGCCACAGTGGTATGCCTGTTCCATGCACATGTGCTGTATGGGCACATGTGCAGGCTGTTGCATGGTACTTACTTTCACATGTGTGTGGTGTGTCACTTGACAGTCATGGTGTGTCGTCATGGTGAATCACATACTCCACAGATAGCTACCTACACATGACTGCCATAGATTGCAGTGTGGGCCCTCACGCAGTGTGGTGGTATGTCTCTGCTGTTTGGCTACATCCACATTCAATGCAGCATACAACACTCATGCAGGCATTGATGACTCAGATGTTGCTGGCATCGTGCCTGCCAATGGGGTACCTACCAACAATACACAGTCTCACTCACTACAGGGTTCCAATCCATGGCTGGACATTGTGTTAGCCCTGTGGACACATACATAGTACTGCCATGCACACATTATGTCCTAGAACACGGTCCCAATGTCACCTCCAATCTCTGTAGTAGTTGTATCCCGCCAACCTGGCTGTTACATGTCTCTGCAGCAGCACACTGCATTGACTGATAGCCGTTCATGTACGTTGTGTACCCTGACCACCACATTACCACATCTATCACACTACACATGGGTGGTACTGCATTGCACGTATTGGGCTGCATTTGTACACCCATGACTGGGCCATTCAGTATGGCACTGGGCCACATCCTCACATACATGCTTCACACACTCATTGACGACCTCCATGCCTTTACTGGCACCCTTGTTGGGCTTCTGTGCCACAGCACACCACATCCACATGCTGGCCACCTGTCATACCATTGCATGGGTGGTTGGTGTGGTACAGATGGTATCAAATCAGGCATTATCCGCTCTTTGCCCTTCATCGCCATTCCACTTTATGGTATTGCCAATGTACGCATCCAGCATCACATCGCACCCATGTCTCAGGATGTTACGCCATGTGCCTCCTGTACAGGTCACACAGTGGTGCAGGCATATCATGCTAACTACAACAAGTCAGGTACATGTGACATTGCACAGTCCTCAGTCATGTGGCCCCTCATGCTCACTATTTACTTACATACACTACATGCTGTCACAGAGTATTGTCCATGCCTACATATACCACATCTACATACCTGGCAGCATTCTAGCTCATCCTAGTCATATTGCTAACAACCATACAGGTGTCAGTGTGGCAGATATATCATGTGGATATCATTGCATCAGTTACATCACACATAGTGCATACACATCACCTTTGCATAGTGACAGTCATGCACTGTGTATCTCATGGATACTGTCCCTATACATGCATATCACATTGTACATGGTTGCTGTACACACACATGCCCCACATGGTGCTGTGGTTGCCATATTCCACTATGGCGTGGGTACACATGTGCAGGGCCACGCATTTCTGGACCGTATGTGTGGCTGATACATTGGTTGCCCTTGTACCTGTGCCATACACATATGTACACGCGGGCAGTGTTACAATACCACATATGTGGTGTACCTTACACAATGGATACACCTTTACATGTCTCAGTATAGTCATGCCGTGATGTCTGCCCTGCTCAGACTGTTTACACATGCAAATGACAGTCGGAAACACATCTGTGCTCACCTGCATACCACTAACACAGTGGTGTCCTCTACTCTGCCATGGGCCATGTTCTCCACATTACCGATGCATGTAGTACTCCTACATGGCGTTTGCAGTGGGCAGTGTGGGAGGGCCACTCCTGCATGTGTGCACACATGCCACATTGCTCAGCCTGGGCATCTGTGTGACCTCCACAGACTGGACACACACCGTGCTGTGGGACATAGGTCCTGTGCACATCCTACAGGGACACACTGTGTCACTACTCATGTGATAGCTCCCTTACTGGTAGGGTGACACAGACCCATGCTACCACCACAGCAGAAGTACTGTATAAACATACAGTTGACATCCACCTCTGCCGTTCAGTGGACACTACCATGGGGGGGGTTGACACTACTGTGTACATTGCACATATGTTTACACACGGCCCTACCGGACATCATTGTTGCACACATTGCACCTGCTACGGAACGTTTGCACATGGTTACTTGCTGTTCACTCCATTTCGGGTACCTATTCTGCTACTACTCTGTCCCACATGTGCAGGCCATACATATCCTGTTTATGTACATAACATTAGTCCATCCCTCCATCATGCATGCTATGCCTGTGATACTGTCTATGATTTCTGAACATATCCATCATGACAGCTTTGCATTACACATAATTGACATCGTCACCCCTACTGCGAGGGATACGCACGCCGCGGCACATTCCGTATGGCATCGACGGTATATGCCCATGCACATGTGTGCTGTGACACTATACATACATGTCCTATCCCCTGCTGTGGCACTTCATTGTTCGATATCCACTGACAGCATCAGCGTGGGTGGTGTCATTGTTCTGTGTTTGAAATCCCTATTGGGGACCTTGGGTTATCCCGGCTGTGTACATGTTGGCCCACTGCTGTGCACACGTTGTCCACAGACGATGGTATGCTGCGCTTAGCATTACATAACCACCTTTCACCACTGTCTGCCTGATGGACAGGTATCTTTACTTACACACATCGTTCACATACAGTGCAGATTCGTTATACATATCATGCGTTACACAACAGTACATATCGTGGGTTCAACATACCTTTCCGGCCTTTGCTTCTGTATGCGTAAATATCTTCTGCTTGCTTGCTTGCTTGCTTGCCTGCTTTGGATTCAGTATGTGTTCGGTATGAACATACGGTTTGAATATCCAGGGAGTCCTCCTTTTATTCATCATCACCTGAGGCATGTGGGTTCATCACGCCAATAGCTGTTCCTCGGTGTGTACTCATGCGCATATCACCGGTGATCCTCCTCCATTCGTACGCGAAACTAGGCCATGGTTCATTCCTCGTGTGGCCGTTGGTTATTTGCACTACCTTCGTGGGGATGGTATGTATTGTATCATGTTTGTGTGACTACATCCGCTATGTGTGGTGTCAGGTACATATCGCTGTGTTGTTAGCCGTAGATTGTGTGTGTTGGGTATGATATTTTGTTCGACATGTGGGTGTCCGTGTCCTGGCGGCGTCTGTCGATGGCATTGTGCATTTAGATGTGTAACATAGCTGTTATATCCCTGTACACAACGGATGCAGGGAAGCATCGGCTGCTGTTACTGTTTCCCATGCGGCTTGTTGCGGGTATGCCGCTGTCATTGACTGCCTGTATGTGTTTGCTACGGTTTCGGCTGGTATCCCTTTGATATGTGCGATGGGGTATATCTGCGGATGTGGGTGACGGGTACGGGGTGTGGGTCTTGCATTTATACATACATGATATGCTTGTGTGTGTGCTCCATCCCTGCTTGGGGAGCTGCAGGTTACCTGTCTGTTGTTCTGGGAGTGTTTGTTTTGTTGATGTCGTGTGGTGTCCGTATCGCCTGCATGTGTGCTTCCTGCACGTATTCCTCCTTCACATCGGCTATATATCGGCGGATGTTCGTACGTGCCTACTATCCACTGGCATTTTATCACTGATAGTTACGGTGATTGTGGTCCTGTACTTGGAACGGCCTGTATGCTACCAGTTGCCTCCTATTCGTGTGGCGCTTGCTTACTTAACAGTCGTGGAACACACTGCGGTATTTACGTGTCGGTACGTGGCCACGATCGGTGCCGGGATGACACAAGCGTATCTTCGCCGTACATGCCTGATGCTGTGTAACGTTGCCATGTCTTGTTAAGTCTACCATATGGCCGCCATACATGCAGTCATAGTTTGTACATGCGTCCTTTGCGTCTCCTGTTGGCTATGGTCCTGTGGTACATTCTGGGACATTACCGCTTAGCATTGTTTTACGTCGCCACGCGCCTAGCCACTGAGGGGCTGTCAATACTACTTTGTGGGCACTGCTATACATACGCCTATGGTTCCTGTACTGTATGCCTACGCATGCTATTCCACTCCACCTGTGACATGTCACCTATATACACAATTTACAGTGGCACACACATTACACACACGCAGCGGAAGACACAACAAACTCACCTCACACATACACATATTCCCGCCGTAGCTCTCAACCTTCCATTTCCAAGATGAGGAACAGACACCTTCATAATGTGTAACAAATGGGCAAAATGTGGAACACATACTAATGGCTTACTAACAACTTCAGCTAAGAGGGTCATAGGATGGTTGAAATATGCTGATTTACTTACAAGGAAGAACCTTTGATGAATTCATATGATTACTTTCTATTTACCAGGTTTCATTTATATATATTCCTAACAATGAGTGTGTGACAGACTATTTCAATGTTGAACTTTGAGGAACTTCACGGAACATGAACTATTTTTGACCCCAGATGAGGTACGTTCCTCATAATGACGTACACTTGACAGGTATGATTGCCGCTTTTGCACCGATGGTTGAACATAATACCTACGTTGGCCGCATCGCTGGCGGCCATGTGTACCTCCGCAGTCATATCCTATGGATATGACACGCACATATCCTGTTACTGTACCGTGGCCTGGCGATCATCCCGACCCGCGGATATACATTGATGCAGGTTGACATTTCCATGGCTGGCGTTCCCTGCTATGGCCACCCTCCCGGATGATCGGGTTGTCGTTCACTCTGTTTACTATGTGGAGATATCACGTCTTACTTATCTGTCGACTTACATCCCTGGGTTCCATATTAACCTGTTGTACTTTATATCTGTGTATGTGTACATATGTTTGTACGTGTGTACTGATATCTATTTCCATATCTGTGTATGCACATAAGTACATATGTAGTCGACTTGGCGAAAGTGGCAGCATACCGCCACGCCTGCTGTGGAGCCGGGCGCGTGCGGTCAAGGTGTTGGCGTTCCATGCTCTGCTGGCTATTGGGTGCGCAGTGTTTGGGTGGTGCCTTTGTTGGACTCACACATAGGTCCGCACATACGGTACACATTACGGGCGGACATGTTTGTGTGGCGCCCAGTTTACTGTGTGTGCAGGTAAGGAGGTGTCAGTCCATGGGGCCTACACTGTCAAAGTATGTGCTTTGCGTTCCTCTTTGCCAGGGCGTAGGCATATTGGGTACGCCTCTGTCTACCTACTGGGCTGGCACAGTGTGTTCATGGCGCTGAACGCCCTGTGCCTGTGCTTGCCTTGGCAGTTGTGGCGGGCTTGGTGGCCCTCCAGCATTATGTCCCTGCAGCAGCTGTTTCCGCAGAATCATATTGTGTAGCATACAACATACTATGAATATGTGGGCACATGTGCCTGGAGAGTACTGCAAGGCTCCACCGGATGTATCCAAGCACCGGAACCATGATTTCAACATCCCAAACACACGCTCTATGATTATTCTAGTTTGTGCGTGTGCCTCATTATGGCGTTCTTGCATGTGTGTGTGTGTGCATTTCTGATGGGTGTCATCAACCACGGCTCCAGTGCGTAGCCAGCATCACCCACAAGGTGACCTTGTGTGACGTCCCCCCTGGCGAATACCTGATACAGCTGTGAGGCATGCCAGATGTGGGAGTCATGGTAGCTTCCAGGGCTGCCAGCACACACATCCATGATAATGCCCTGCGCATTGCACACGACCTGGCAATTGATGGAGGGGTATCCTTTGCGGTTTATGTAGCGTCTACCCTGCTCCCCGGGTGGTGACTTGATTTCTATGTGCGTACAGTCTATCGCACCCAGTACCTCCAGGTATTGTGCCACACGGTGGAAGCGGCGCATATTGCTAGCCAACTCCTCCTGAGATCTGGGGAAGTTTATGTACTCATGGGCATGTCGTAACATGGCATCCAGGAACTGGTGTAGTACCCTGGATGCTGATGCCTGTGAGATGCCCATTATATCCCCGGTTGGCCTTTGAAAGGTACCTGTAGCCAGTATTCGCAAGCTCACACATACCTTTGTGTCCACTGGGATGGGATCCCCTCTGTTGTCTCTTGTTCTCAGGCGTGGCCGGCACAGCTCCACTATTTGCTGTAACGTGTCCCTGTCCACCCTGTAGCGCTACTATCTCCAGGTCTTGCAGCCCCTGGTAGGTCACCCTTGGTCTGAACACTCCCTTCTCCTGTGAGGCCTACGGTAGTTGTCGGCACCATCCTCCGCGAACTCCGCCTGTCTCTGACACATACCGATGCATCACGCCACGGCAGCACCCAACATATACATATTAAAAGTTCCCGTCTGTTTACACCCTACGGTGCGCGGCGTTTGGGAAATCGCTGTGTGTTATGTGCATTCACACTTTATACTGTTGTGCTGTACACCCGGTGATGTCATTGGGTGTGTCTGTGCAACGTATCTGTGGATTATCTTCTGTGGTTTTAAGTTGCAACTGCAACGCTGTTGCCTTTGCTGTTACATTGCCCTTGCCTGCATTGGCTTGGCTTTGCATCTTACCTTACTGTTTCTGCACGTTGCACCTACTATTGCGTGCAGTGCATCCTGCAGGCACATGGCATCTGTTGCACTTTGTCTGCCGCCGCCGTTATCCTACCTCTGTACTTGCCTGTGCTATTTCGGTTCTTTGCTCTTTGCATTTCAACTACATCCCCTACTATCTTTGCATTCCTATGCCTCCCTTTCCCGTTTTGCAGGGTCTGCATGCAGAGTTATCAGCTGCCGCTTGCCCTTCCTGCATTCATTGGTGTTGATTGCTCATTGCGGCTCCAATTACACTGCTTCCGCATTTCCTCATATTCTCCGCATTACCTTCCTATATCCGTGTTTGTTGACGGGGAGGCCGTCACATGACTGGCTTGGGGTTCGTAGTCATCCTCGTGCACATGCATCTGTGCGCGCATTATGTACTCTCAGCGCATCTATTTCCTCACACACCGGTCCTGCTGCTGTGATGTGCATTGTACAGCCCATATTTGCTGGCCTCCAATGTGCTTCCTCCTACAGTGGCACACCCCTCTGAGATTGACATGTATCCCGTGTGGCCACTCCTCGGTGTACTACCGCTACGCTTGCTCCATCGTTACACCGCGCCCGTTTTGCGATTCACTATTATCTGCCTCATTTGCATGGCATTGACTGTTAATACATGGTTACGGCGTCAACACTGCCGCCACTCCTTGACAACCATTGCGCTGGGGTTGAAGCTTTACATACATACTATGGTGTGTGGTGGCTGTGCAGCTGATGTGTGTTATACTGCTCTTTTAGGACATTGTCATATTATTTCATTACTTTGCAACTTCTGTGCACATATCCAGGGGGGTCTGCTGTGCTTTCTACGTACATGCCATTTATGTCATTTTTTACATTTTGTGCATATTTTCTTTGGACATTCTCGGTGCCTTTCCCCATTGGCATATTGCACCTGTATGATACCTGACCTTGACAGCCTTCCGTTACTCCTCGGTCATGTTTGGGTAAATGTAAACCGTTTTTTTTGGTTTACATTGCCGTGCCCTTACGCTACACCTGCGCCACTTCGTGGATCGCTATTTCCCTTCATTTGCATGGTGCAATACCGCACACAGTGTGTTTTGCATACCTACGCCGGGGGCGGAGCATGTCCGGCGCACGCCGGTAGTGCACGTGGAATTGATTCATACCTGAATCGCTCAGCAGCCATATTTGGCGTTATAACGCCGACGCTATGCTGGCGCCTGGCGCAAGGTTCATGAATCCCGGGGCAAGATTTCTCTTGAGGATGGCCAGTCAGGTGCTCTGCTTGACATGTATGGGAAATCTATTCCATAGCATGGGCAGTCTCTGGGTTATGAACCTGTCCCTCCAGCATATTCTGTTGATTGCGGAAATGAGGTTGAGATCTCTGGAGCATGTGGTGTGAAGGGATTCAGACTTCTTTAGATGTAGCATTTCTAACAGAGCTGGGTCAGACATGGCTTTGTAAGTCAAGCAGAAATTGCCTGTCAGTAGGCGATATGAGACAGAGAGTAGTTACTGATACCTATCAAGTACCTACAATAAGAGTATAATTTGATAATTCTTTTTTTTTTTGTAAGGGTATACATATGTACACATATTGAAGTATATTAAAATGATCAACTAAAGATGGATCCCTGCCTCAAAAAAAAAAAAAAAATATATATATATATATATATATATATATATATATATATATATATATGTATGACTTTACTATATTTTAATAACTTCCTCCTTTGTATAGTGTATTTTCTTTATTGTCCCTAGATATTTCTGTTAAATTCTATATAAAACTGACACTGTACCTGTAAATGTTGTTCTTGTTTTATTGGACCTTTTCTCCCCGGGCCTCCACTGAAAATGGGCTCACACCCAGATGGACTATCCTGGTCAACAAATGTAAAATAAATAAATAAATAGTTGGAGTTTTTTGAGCCTGTCTATATAGGACGAGTGTTTAAGGCCTAGGATCCTCTTTGTGAGGTACTTTTGTGGCCTTTCCAGTTGTTGCAGGTGTCTATTGAGGTACATGCTAAATGGGGCATTGCACTCGATGATTGGCCAAATGAGGGAAGAGTAGAGGGAGACAATGACCTCTTTCTTCCTGGATGCAAAACCCTTAATAATGAGATGTGCCACATAGAAGGACTTTCTGACCACAGTGGCAATCTGGTGGTCAAAAGAGAGGTTGCTGTCAACCTATGTTCCCATATCTCTTATAACACCTTGTGTGTTAAGTGGACTACCATCGATGTGATAATTCAAGGGAACCAGGGTTTTCCCAAGGGGGATGATGACACATTTTTTGGCATTGAACTTAAGACCATGGTTCTGACACCACTCATTGGTCTCAGTGAGGCCTTTCACTTGGGGAGTTAATAATAGCTCCCAACTTGCAATTGTCAGTGAACTTTGTCATCCAGAGTCCCTTTGTGTTTGACTGGACTTCAGAGAAGTACATACCAAACAGGAGAGGATCTAGGACTGAATCCTGTGGGACTCCACTCGTGACCGGTCTGAAGTCTGACTTGGAGTCAGCTACTTTCACATTGTGGGTTCTATATGTGAGCCAATTTGCAACCCACCTAGTGATATAGGGGTTGATGCCTAGCTTAGTGAGTTTTTCTATGATTCCTGAGTAGGGAATGGTATCAAAGGTCTTGGCCAGATCAAGGTAGGCTGTATGAACCACCTTGCCTTCATCCAAAGCTCTGGTGACTGACTCAAAGAAGTCGACCAAGTTGAGCAGGCATGATCTACCCTTCACAGAAGCAAACTGTGCAGGATCCAGAGTTTGGAGATTCCCTATATCCTTGTTTACTAGTTCCATGATGATGCATTCCATAGCTTTGCATATCAGACTTATCAGGCTAATGGGCTGATAGTTCCCAGGGTCTGTAGTCACTCCTCCTTTGTGGAGAGGGATGACTGTAGCATTGCACCATTTGGTAGGGACAAAGCCTGAGGTGAGGTTGTGATTGAACAGGGCACACGGATGAGGTGCCATTTCACTCAGTAGTTCATGTAGATCACAGCCAGGGATATTGTCAGGTCCCATAGAAGCTATAATCATGCCCTTGGACTGTTTTAACCTGTGCAGCAGTAATACTGGGTGCCTGGCAATCGACTGGTATTGCGATTGGTCCTTTGGGGGGGAGAGAGGGGTAAAGTTGGCACTGAATCTGTTGGCCCGTATATTGGCAATATCTGTTGGCTCGGTATAGGAGATAACATTGTACTGTAGCTCAGAGAAAATCTGGGTATTGCAGTGGAGATTCTTTACATAACTATAGAAGGCCTTGTGGTTGTCTTTACTATTTGCTTTAATTCTGTTTTCATAGCTAGCTTTAGAGGATTTGATGAGGGATCTCAACTTTTTGTTCAGGCTGATAAGGGAGTTTTTCCAGTCTTGGGACTTTACCTTATTCCGCATCTTTTTCCTCCTTCTGTTATAGAGTTTCTTTATGGCAAGGTACCACCAGATTGGCTTCCTTTTTTTGGAGGAGAGCATTTTGGTTCTGTTGGGTATGGTGATATCCATGCATTCGTGTATGCATGATTCTGCAGTCATGCAACTATTTTCCATTTGGATGGGTGCCTTGAAGTTAGCCACCTCTGTTTTTAGGAGCCCACGTTAGCTTTGAAGAAGTTTTTCATGGTGGTTACCTTTGTTGGGGGGGTGTGGATTTCCAAGGTGATAAGTTTGTGGTCAGATCTAACTAGGGAGGAGTTGACTATTGGTGTAGACCAATGGTCTCCCATGTTAGTAATGACCAGGTCAAGAATGTTGCTACCTCTAGTGAGGGTAAAACGAGCTGGTCCAGGGCACTGGAATTAATGAATTCCAGGAAATGCTGGGGAAGTGTATTGGTACATGAGTAGTTTTCCCATTTACTGGAGGGGTAGTTGTAGTCTCACATTATGAGAGTGTTAGGTTGGACCCTAATATTCTCCAGGATGCTTAGGAATGGGGAGTGTGAGTCTTGGGACATGGTTTGGGACTTATAGGAGGCTACAACCTGAAACGCTGTCTTACCCGATGTTAGCTGCACCTGAAGTATCTCAGCATTATGTTAGGCTACCCGTCTAGAGGTGTGTGCATCCTTTATGAATATGGGAACACCACCGCCTTTGGAGTTTAGGTCCAAGTTCTGCAGCTGAAAGCTGTGGAATGAGCTATAGTCTGGTAGTGCAGGGGTGTTTTCTGCAGCCTTGAACCAGGTCTCTGTTATACCACAAATGCCGATGTTTTCCAGTTTAAGGAGTGCTTCAAACGAGTGAATTTTGGCATTTAGACTTCGAGCATTGAGCAGCATGACCCTCATATTGCATTTGTTTGTAACTGTTATGGTGGTAATTTGGTCTTTGGAGCACCACCTAAAAAAGGCACTATAGGGGTGGCAAGAGCCTTGGCCAGTATCCGGAAGTCCAGGGGTGACAGATGCAGGCCATCTCTGGCAAAGCATCAAGGGCTGTCAATCATCATCTCAGGCAGAAAGATACTGGATCCCCTTAGAATGACACCAGAAAATTAGCCAAATGTTGAACATTCTGGGTAATGGTAGGATGCTGCTCAAGGCTAAGGTCATACCCGCTGAGCTACATAATCCGAGAGCTCCTCCAAGTCTCTTTTCATGTAGTCCAGGGAGGTACATCTCAGGTCATTCACACCCACATGTACAATGACAGAGTCATATTTGTACCTGTTGTTGAGGGACCTGAGTGCATGAGTTATGCGGCAGATCCTGGTGCCTGACTGGCAGCTGACTGCTACTTTTTCCTTATTCAACCTAGTGAGTTGAACATCAGTGTGTCTCACTATTGAGTCATCTATAACTAGTGTTTTGGGAATGCTGTTTTGCCTTAGAAGCTTTGGTTGAGTGGCACACTGTTTAGGAGAGTTATGTGTCTCGTGATTAGTGTTGTGTTGAGGTGGAGTGCATTTCTGTCTTGGAGTTCTCTACTGTTTTGGTAGATTTCTATTGAGAGCCTCTGCGAAGGTGGGTGTGTGTTTTGTGTTTTTATGTGAAGGCAGTGCTGGTGTGTGTTCTGGAGGGCTATGTGTTCCATGTGTTGATGTGTTGTGGTGCAAGTGTTGACCTTCTCCTCTTGATTTTCTTTAATTGTCTAATTGCTTTTACAACCTGTTAGCTTTCATGGGTTTGGGAAATATTTGATCCTGTAATTACACTGTAGATGCAGTGTGCTTCCCATCCTATGCATAGCTGTAGTTCAAAAGAAGAAAGAAATAGGTTCATAGGTTCAATCCATTGGTCAAGATTTCTGATTTTTGGTGAAGCATATTCATCAAATCTGGGTTTGACATGGCCTTGTATTCTAGATGGAGAATCCTTCATGATGGTGGGCAATGTGTAGTCTTCTTCCCTAACTACTTTAGCTACATGGTGTGAATGACAGACTACAATCAAACCTGGGTCCCCAAGTCCTGATAACTTCTTCTGTGCTCAGGCATTTAACTTTAGGCCATGGCTCTGGCACCAGTTATCCGTTTCTGTGAGACCCTTCTGAAGGATATCTGTGTCAGATGTGGACAGGCTTTGAGTCTGACATGGCGCCAGCAACTCTGACCCTGTGGGTTCTGTCACTCAGTCAGTTTGCCCAGTTTATGTGTGGGATGTTATTTAAGCTGCTGAGTTGAGTTTTTCATGATACCCGAGAGTGAGGTATTGTAAGGCCCTCTCGCCAGATCCAGGTAGGTTGTATGGACTGCCTTCAACCAAGTTTAAAAGGCATGATCTATGAGGTCCATGATCCTCTCCCATGGCTTTGCAGATTAAATAGCTGTCCTAGTTGTGGGTTTAATTCCTCATTGAGTTCAGTTTTAACTTGGGCGTTGGAAATGTTTGGGGTTTGCACTGAACCTGTCAGCCAGTATGTTGGCAATGTCTGTAGGATCAGTAATCTTCACATCATTTTGACTAGTTCTGAGCATATCTGGGAGTTTCCTCCCAGGTTTCTAACATAGCTAAAGAATGCCTTATGATTGTCTTTTGAGTCTTTAGCTATTTTTCTCTCAAAATTTGCTTTGGATGATTTTATGAGAGCTCTTAGTTTTTACTTATAGTGATCAAGGGTGTCTTACCTTTTAAGGATTTTGCTCTATCTTGTAGTAGCTTTCTCCTTTTGTTGTAGAGTTTGTTTATGGCTGGGGTCCACCAGAGTGGTCTTTGTTTTGCTTGGGATTGCCTTATCCATGCAGTCCTGCAGGTGCTGGTAGAAGGCATTTGTGAGTGATTCAGCGGCTGAGTACTGTTTTCTCACCCGCTCGGGGCCTTAAAGGAGACCACACTAGTCTTTAGAAGTGAGTTTTTACTGTGGTCTTTTATTTCAGGTGGGGTGGGATGAGGACCTCCAGCGAGATAGTTTGTGATCTGATCTCACCAGTGAGGTGTTGAACATTGTGCTCCCATGTTCGTGATGATGAGATCAAGTATGTTATCTCCTCTTGTGGGGATGGTGACTAGTTGTTCCATGGCATTTGAGTTTATGAATTCCAGGAACTTTTGGGCTAGGGTGTTTGGGCTTGAGTAGTGTTCCCAGTCTATATTAGGGTAATTGAAGTCACCTAGTATGATGGTGTTTGGTGATACATTTATCCCCTCTAGTGTTTTCAGGAAGGCCATGTGAGGTTCCTGAGTTTGTGAGGGTGGCCTGTAACATGCTACAATTTGCAGAGCAGTACTTCAGTTACTCACTGCTAGTACTTCTCTATATATTTCATAAAAAAGCATCACAATTTTTCACATTATCTTCCTGCATTGAAAAAACAGACACATTCTAGATTAAATCACATATTTTGTTCATCTGCTGTAGATTTTACAGCACTTAATTACAGCTTATGTACCTGCAAATTTAATTCAGAAAGCAGTAACTTAAGAATAAACCTCCACACATCACTCCTCTTCTAGACCTTATTTCTGTTTACTTGAGGTACCTTCAAGTAATGCTTGAGATTAGAGCACATGTTTTTGGTACAATATGCAATAACACACCTTAAAAATTATTTCTGGATTTTTATCCTTGATAGCAGGGTTAGGCCTTGGTGAATGACTTCTACCTCAGAAGGCACTTGCTGAATCTTACCACTATCCAATGTATGTGATTAAACAAGAATCATCTCTTATTCCTACCTGATATTTGTTGACCTTAAATGTTAAGGCTGCCCTTTTTTTGTATGTCTGAGTCTTTCCTATTATGTTGAGCATGTTCTTGCCAGGACCAGCTGTAGATAGCAATATCATCCAGGTAAGTCAGACTATATTCTCCAACTCTGCTATACTGTGACCCACCAAGCGTTGGAAGGTTGCTGGGGTAATACTCATCCCAAAGTGCAACTTAATACATTCATGTAACCCAAAAGGGGCTAAAAATGCTGATTTTTCCCTCACTTCATGTTTCAAGGGTAACTGGCAATATTGCCTCAGTAATACTTAACCCTGATTAACAACTCTAAGACTTCTTCTGTCATGGTCATAAGGCATTCTCTGTTTGACTTTTCACTTTCTTGTATTCTACACAGAACCTGGTGATTTCATCTTTCATTGGCACTAACAGCACTGATGAGGCTCAGGGACTGTTTCACTCCTAGATTATCCTCCGTTCTGACAACTGCTGTAGTTCCTCCCTCAAAGTTTGCTTCACCCCCTCAGGTACCCTATAATGGGTGTGTTTTATGAGCTGTTGCAACCTCATGTCTACATGATACTGCACCATGCAATTATACTCTGGCTTACCAGTAAATATGTTCCCAAATGTCTGTAATACTGCTTTGGAGTCAGCTTCTTTAAAAGGGCTCTGCATCCACTGATCATCCTTGAGAAGGTCCATCATTCCTTTAGTGGACAGTCTCGTCTCCAAAACGTATTTATGAATTTGCTTTCTTAAAGATGTTGCAGCTATGTTCAGCA